>NW_026047172.1:97400-122658 GCF_023864275.1 Schistocerca cancellata
CGTTTCGCAAACATGACACGGCGCGACATTGACATCACGACCAACTCTCCTCTCCAGACGCCTTCGGCCGGAGCACAACGCCGCCAATTCGCCACACACACACACACACACACACACACACACAGTCGACAGGCGCCCGCCCGCCCGCCCTGCACGACGCCGCGCAGCAAAGGCGCCCGCAAACACATACCTCTCCTCTCTCTCGGCCGCCCGACGCGCCAACCGCCACACCGCCAGCCACTCGCAATTGTGCACTGCCGCCAGCCACACGTCCAACACGCCGCGCCGCCTCCGGCCACCCGCCAGGGGGCGCTCACGTCCGCGACAACAGCGCGGCCCGCCGGGCCAAACCGAACCGAGCCGAGCCGCCCGCCGCTGCTCTGCACATCTTCCTGCGCGCATCAACAAAACGAGGCAAGCGAGCACACCCCGTCACAACGCCACATCACGCAAATGCCGTGCCGACCTCTTGTGTCTACCGCCTAAATTGCACTCACTCACCAGCCGCCCCTTCTTCTTCTTCCTACCTATCTATCTGTGCGTCTGTGTCGGTCCGCGCGTGACGCCTCTCAACATCCGCCGTCGCCGTCCCCGTCCCCGTTTCCGCCCCAATGCCATCGTCGCGCCGCCTCCTCCTCCTCCTCCGCCCCTGTCCGGCCCGCACCACACCATACACCGCTGCTTGTCCCGGCCGTTGCCACCAAAGGCGCCTACCGCAAACGCGCCACGCCGCAGCCCCCCGTGCGTGCATCTCCGTGCCGACGCTGCCTCTCTGCCCTCCCGCACGCACTCGACCGACCGACATGCACTGCGTCGACGGCCTCGACAACACAGTCTCTGGCTCCGCACTGCGTCTTCCGGTACGCGCGCTGAAACACGTATGTACTCATTACCAGCGATGGCGAGGCACGACACAATCTCTGACCAGAGCGTTTCTTATCGTCGCTAGTCTGCGCCACACGACACTAGTAGCACGTAGCGGGTCGGCAGGAACAGTTGTCATCTATATGTGGCGGGTCGGGAGAGGTAGTAGTCAGTCGACAGTATTAGCGAGTGGACGGTTGTACTGAGCGGGCGGCGGCGTGCTCTTCTCGCGACTCTGGTCTCCGTTCGGGACGATGCATACTGTTATTACAGGTAAGGTAATGAAGCTGCATTGCGCAAATCTAATACTGTATGTCAATTGTAACTATTTTCTTCACAACAAAATGCCCCAATAATACTTTGTTTCCAAACAAACTTTTTTAAAGTACAACCATTCATTTCCATTTAAATAATATTTCCTACGCATTTCCTCCAACAATCAAAATTAAATGTGAGCCGGCATTCATTGCACGACGCTGTGTACAGGTATCTACAGTTAAGAGCACATATAGATGCAGTTTGTTTTTTCTCTTTTGTCTTTTTTGTTTTTTTTTTTTTTTTTTTGACGTAACGATCTTTTGCTCTTTTTATTCTAATTTGTACGTACGCTGTTTGTTTAGATTTTTATATTGGTAATGCCACGTAGCGCTCCGCGTGAAAATCACTGCCTGTGCTGTGTGCAGTCTGTGGCTAGTTTGCATTGTTGTTGTCATGAACTGCTATAGCTGGATGTGAACAGCGCGTAGCGTTGCGCAGTTAGGGGTGAGCCGCCAGCACTGGTGCATGTGAGGACAGAGATGGCGGACGTTTCAAATTACATATATTATGACTGGTGATGATATTAAGGGTAAATACATTGTTTGTTGTTCTCTATTAAACATCTTTACTTTGCTAACTATCCCTATCGGTAGTTAGTGCCCTCCGTAGTTTGGAATCTCTTATTTAGCTGGCAGCAGTGGTGCTCGCTGTATTGCAGTAGTTCGAGTAATGAAGATTTTTGTGAGGTAAGTGATTTCCGACAGGTGTACTTTAATGTTACTCAGGGCCATTCTTTTGCAGGGATCTTTGATAGTCAGATTGCGTTGCGCTCAAAATATTGTGTGTCAGTTTAAGCACAGTTTTGTATACATTGTTGTTCAAAGGGGGGCGTTTCAGAATACACAGGGCCGAAGGTCAGCCAGCGCTGCCCTTACAACGTTTATCGGGTTTTCAATTATGTCTGTTGAGATGTTCATGGTTCATTATTTCCATTCATCATATTATCGCGCGTTTCTCATCAATCTTCGTTCGTTCATTTTCTAGGGACGTTAACAACATTCTGGCACATTTTTATCATCATTCACTCACTCACTCACTCACTCACTCACTCACTCACTTACTTACGACTATTTGTGCGGGGAGGTTACACTTGGGTCCATTTCCATTTACATTCAATGTTGATAGACGCCTTTTTTTTTTTTTGTTGTTGTTTTGTTGCTGGCAGGTTACAAAGGGCCTCATTTTATGTTGGTTGCAGCAGCGTTTTTCTCCTTCTTCTAGCGTCTTCCCCGCCCCCGCCCCTCCCGCATCCCTCGGTCTCACCACGTTCACTGACAGCCGCGTCTGCGGCTACACCACAACGGCCCCCTCCCGGCAACCCATTCGTTTTCTCTTCTTTTGCACAAAAACAACGCCGCACGCGCCAGCCGAGCGCAGCGCAAGCCACCCACACCGCGCCCCTCCCCGTCTTTATAGCCTCCGCGTCTTGTTTTCTTCGTTTGCCCCCTCCCATCTCCCGAATGCCATGCCATGCCATGCCAGCAGCGTTACGCGTGCCCCTCCCCTGTCCACACACTACCGCGAAACGAACAGCCTTCCGGGCCACATGCAGGGCACGCCCACCGCCATTCCCGGACGCAATTCTCAAAACAACACACACACACACACACACACACACAATGGCTTTGCACACGAACATAGACGGCACGGGCACTGTCGTACATTCTTCCTCAGAACCATCTCAACGAACGTTACGTTACATACACATCCGGGAAAGCAAAGCAACGCAACGCACAATTCAGCCGTCAAAGGTAACGTTCACCACGGCAGACACTTGCCGCCGCGCCGTTACGCGCATTTCAGTGCGGCTACAATACACCTCCGACACGGGAACGTTCCGTTGCTCTACACTGCGTTTCTCCGTTTTGTTTGGTTTTTTTTCCGTTTTCTCTCTCTCTCTCTCTCTCTCTCTCTCTCTCTCTCTATATATATATTTGTTTTTTCCCCTCTGTCCTTTCCTCCACCATTCTCTCCTCACGTTCTGCCCAGACATTCGACCGATCAGAGGTTCGTTCACCTTTCGGTAACCGTTCTCAGCGCGACGGTGTACCAACGGTATGACGGTATGACGGTATGACGGGTGTTCAAGACGTCCGGTGTACCGCGCCGATCGACAGTTTCCCAGAGGCGACGGATCGGACCACATCACCGACATACACACAAACACGTGTACGCACATTCGCCAAAGCGACCGTCGTCTTCTAGCGTCGCGCTTACTCTACTGTACTGCACTGGACACGCGAGCATGCATCTTCAATGACGACGTCGGTGTGCGTGCGTCGTACGCACACAAGCAGACACAGTCGGTCAGACACGACTATCGAAATCAGAGTCGGGGGAAAGGTACATATCATCGTGCGTGTCGCCCGTACAATGCAATACACAGTGGTGTGTCTCAATGCGCGTTCACATTTAAACGTCACTCACACGCCTCCACGCTGCATTTACAGACACATTTCACCCTCGCCATATATGGCGTGCAAACCGACCCGCAAACGGCCGTCGTTACACACTGACATTCCCAACAATCGCGTGTCGTTTCCACCCGTCACGTAACTAACCGGCACCTCCATCCAAAGGGCACATCACCGATCGCACTTCCCCCCCCCCCCCTCGCAGACAACGACTTGTGCGCACGTGCCTCCATTCCACGTCACACCGTGGCCGCACCCCGCAACACGCGACACGCGACGCGCCCCATAAACAATCAAATTATTCATCGCATCGGCCACCCCACCCCGTCGCGTCGCAACCAAAGCGGTAGCTATTGCCACCGTCCACCCACTCACACACAAAACAAAACAAAAACAACAACAACAACAATTCCGCCCTTCCCGCAAAGGCCATTTGGTGGCCCTGAAAAGGGCCGTTTTGCCGCTCTCGCAACGGAGGATCTCCTTCCATTCCAGAGCCACCTCCTTACTTGGAGCTCGTGTACTTGGTCACCGCCTTCGTGCCCTCGCTCACGGCGTGCTTGGCCAGCTCGCCAGGCAGCAACAGCCGCACAGCGGTCTGGATCTCGCGGGACGTGATGGTCGAGCGCTTGTTGTAGTGCGCCAGGCGAGACGCCTCGGCCGCGATGCGCTCGAAAATGTCGTTCACGAAGCTGTTCATGATGCTCATCGCCTTCGACGAGATGCCCGTGTCAGGGTGCACCTGCTTCAGCACCTTGTAGATGTAGATGGCATAGCTCTCCTTCCTCTTGCGCTTCTTCTTCTTGTCGCCCTTCGAAATGTTCTTCTGCGCCTTGCCAGCCTTCTTGGCGGCCTTCCCGCTAGTCTTGGGCGGCATCGCAAACAAACAAGAACGTACGGCAGCAACACCAGCAGCAAGCGCTCCGCTCTAGTCAGCGTCTCCCCACACAGTGGCACCCAGCGCGCCCCGCCGCCGCACCTTTACCAGCTCGCCCCGTTGCGGCCGCCGACCAATGGGCCGCGAGCGCAACCGGCCGCCGCACCCGAGAGCATAAAGGACCCCCACCCCTGGCGGCGCCGCCACTCCGCTGCTCGACTCGCTGCGGCTCGCACCGTCCTTCGTCTCGTCTCGTTTTTTTACACCACAGCGCATCGCCATGTCCGGACGCGGAAAGGGAGGCAAAGTCAAGGGCAAGTCAAAGTCCCGCTCAAGCAGGGCCGGGCTCCAGTTCCCGGTCGGCAGAATCCACCGCCTCCTGCGCAAGGGAAACTACGCCGAGCGCGTCGGCGCCGGGGCGCCCGTCTACCTCGCCGCCGTCATGGAGTACCTCGCGGCTGAGGTGCTCGAGCTGGCCGGAAACGCGGCCCGCGACAACAAGAAGACGCGCATCATCCCGCGCCACCTGCAGCTTGCCATCCGCAACGACGAGGAGCTCAACAAGCTCCTGTCGGGCGTCACCATCGCACAGGGTGGTGTCCTGCCCAACATCCAGGCCGTCCTGCTGCCAAAGAAGACCGAGAAGAAGGCCTAAACAGAGAGGCCAGGCAATCGGCACGCGGACCCGCCGCCCAGCAGCGCTGCGTGCTCCCCTGCACGCAACGCGCTTTGCCGGCCCGGCTCGGCTCACAACAATCGGCCCTTTTCAGGGCCACCACACAAACCTACGTCCAAAGCAAAATTTCAGTCGTCCTCGCCGCGCTTTGCTTTACTTTACTTTACTTTAACTTAACTTCACTTCCACAGCCGCCGCCGGCAAGAAGACCATACCAACTGCTACGATTGCAGGGGCAGATATTCTGCGAGGTACCTCGGTGTCACGCCTGACATCGAAGTGTCACATAGGGCAACTTGGCACAAACGCTCACGCCAGGATGCAGATCCTGTACCCCTGTTCCCTCGACCCCGCAACAGGGGTAGCGATACTGGAAATATGCGCGCCCTCTATAGGGGCTATGCAGCCAGGTCGACGATGCATCGCCTACAGAAGGGTCCAAAGCAGAGCGCTCTACGACGGGCCTTACACGTCCCCGCGGCAGACCTGCCTACAACCACCCACAACACGATTCCGCGCCCTGGCACAAGCGTTCTACGCCACCGCGCGGAATTCAGAAAATGACTATTACGTCTTGACCCTTGGGCAATATGAACACCACAGGGACAGATGTGCAAGACCCGAGTCGCTACTCCAGCAGTAGCACAAACAGAACACATAATCACTCTCAACAAACAGCAACGTCCGAAAAAGCACACTACCAAAGATAAGAACAACACACAGAAAAGAGGAGCAAATGTCCACAGGCGACAATAACCTCCACCAACTCCCCCTCTAACGGTAGAGGACTAAAGGAAAGAGAGAAGAACAACAAGAAGAGCCGCCGCCATCTTGTCGTCCACAGCCCGTGTGGCCACACACACGTTTCTCTTTTGTTTTTCGTTTGCCTCAAGCACCTCCACGCACGCACAGTCGCCTTCCAAACGACAACGACAGCAATAATCACCAACTGTTAAACGAGCGTGTCGACACACCGCCCTCCACTCCCGCGCGCCCCATACAAACGAAACAGCTGATCCGGCCGCCTATGGGCACGCCTTGCCTCGGCAACTCCAACGCCGCCGCAAACACACAGCCAAAACCACGCAAATATTCACCGCCTCTCGCACAACAACAACAACAACAACAACAACAACACACAGCCCGGCGTCTCCATCGATCGATAAACAAAACAAACACACAACGCCCTCTCTCGCGCGCGCGCGCACGCACACACACACACACACACACACACACACACACACACACACACACACAGCCACAAGACCCGCTTCCTTTCCTTTCTCCCAGTCACGTCACGTCAGTCAAACGCAAACGAAATGAAGAATGAAAGAAACAAGGCAGGCAGGCAACACACGCAGCAACAACACAGACTCTTTCGCACTTTTCAATTTCCGAACAGTGTGGTGGCCCTGAAAAGGGCCGTTTTCGTCTCTCCCACGGCCGCGGGAAGGCCAACGCGGCACAGCACACCGGCTGCGACGCGCCTAACCGCCGAAACCGTACAGGGTGCGCCCCTGCCTCTTCAGGGCGTACACCACGTCCATGGCCGTCACAGTCTTGCGCTTGGCGTGCTCAGTGTACGTCACCGCGTCGCGGATCACGTTCTCCAGGAACACCTTCAGCACTCCGCGGGTCTCCTCGTAGATCAGACCAGAGATGCGCTTCACGCCGCCCCTGCGAGCCAGGCGGCGGATCGCGGGCTTCGTGATGCCCTGGATGTTGTCGCGCAACACCTTGCGGTGCCGCTTGGCGCCACCCTTGCCGAGCCCCTTTCCTCCCTTGCCGCGGCCAGTCATCTCTTCTAAATCCTCAAAAAGCTCAAGGCAAGCAAAGCGTCTGCTGCAGCGGCTGGCTCCTCACCCGGCGCTAGCGAGTCGGCTACGGTCTGCGCCCGGCCAGGTGTGCTAATGTGTGGAACGGTGTGAGTGTGTTCCACTTGGTGAGGGTGTAGGTTTTAATAGCCTAGCGCTATTTTTCCTACATTAAGTGTGATCAGGTTATGGGTTATGCGTTTGACTTTCTAAGCTGTCCTGCACGGGGACAAGTGTTGTTATGGTTGCTGCATCGATCTTACCGGCGCAGCAGGTCTGGCCAGCGTAGTGACGCCCGCCAGTGTGGTCGGCTGCCGAGTCCTCTGACCAGCTGGTTGGTCGACCTCTCGGCTTTGTTGTAGAAAGTTGTCGCTGCTTCCTTAAACCTCTGGCGTAGAGGCTGGACGGCAGCGACGCGGTGGAGCTCCTCCGTGGGGAAGTCCTTGGGCAGGTGAAGTGCCAGTCGTAGCGCCCTGTTTTGGATCGTCTGTAGGCGCTTCAGATTTGTGTCGGCCGTGTTTCCCCACACGACCGCTGCGTATTCCAGCAGCGGACGTATGGCGGCCTTGTACAGTGTAAGACCGACGTCTTCTGGCAGCGTTGACGTGGGGTTGAGCACAGGGTAGAGCAGCCTCAACCTACCCAGCGCCTTGCCCCTGATGTTTTCAACGTGCTGCCGCCATGTGAGACGCCGGTCTAATGTGACGCCTAGGTACTTGGCGGTGTCGTTCCATTCGACTGGCACTCCACACACCGATACTGTTGGCGCGTCGTGGCGGAAGGGGCGACTGGCTATGATAATCGCCTGGCTCTTCTCACCATTGTAGGCGAGGCGCCACTTCATTGCCCACTCGGTGAGCTCGTCGGTGGCCGCCTGTAGACGCCGCTGCAGGACGTCGACGCTCCAGCTGCTGCTGTAGATCGCCGTGTCGTCAGCATAAAGCGCCGTCTGGACGCGGTTCGTGCGTGGCAGGTCGGCGGTGTAGAGGGGGTACAGCGTCGGACCGATGACCGAGCCTTGAGGTACACCCGCAAGTATTCGGCGCTCCGTGGAAATTCCACTGGCTGCGCGGACGTGAAACGTCCTTTCCTGCAGATAGCTCTGCAGGAGCCTCACGTGCGACACAGGTACCCCCTGCACAAGAAGCTTGTACAGGAGGCCGTCATGCCACACGGAGTCAAAGGCACGAGACACGTCCAGCAAGAGAGCGCCGAAATACTTACGTCGGTCAACGGCTCCGAACGCTTCCTCCGTCAGTCGCAGCAGCTGGTGCGTCGTCGAGTGCTCCCGACGAAACCCGAACTGCTCGTCGGGGAGAATTCCCTCGGCGTTTACGTGGGCCAGCAGGCGGACCAGGTAGAGTCTTTCGAACACCTTTGATGTTGCTGGCAGGAGGCTGATGGGGCGGTAGTTCTTTGCCAAGCGAGTGTCCTTCCCTGGCTTGGGAAGGGCAACTACCTCCGCATGCTTCCAGCAAGATGGGTATACGCTGGTGCGCAGTATCCCGTTAAAGATTGCCGCAAGATGGTGTGCTGCGGCGTCGGGAAGCTGCTTCAGCAACATGTTAGTGACGTTATCTGGTCCGCCGGCTTTCTTGTGTTGCAGGCGGCGAAGTTGCAGCTGGACCTCTTCCGGCGAGACGGGCTGTATCTCATCGTCCTCCGCACGTTCGCGGAGAAATACAGGAAGGCGGTCCGCTACTAGGCGTAAGTGTTCCTCGTCGACGGGCTCTTCAATTGTTGTGAAATTTGCAGCGAACGCGTCCGCCAGTGCGTTTGCCTTGGCGTCCGGTTCGCTGACAAATCTGTTGCCCACTTGTAGAGGAGGGATGGGCTGAGTGCGGCGGAGGAAGCTTTTCATTGTCTTCCACGCCGTCCCGTCCTCGATGTTCAGCCCTCCAATTTTGGCGGCCCACTCGGCGTTCCTGTGGGCGTCTACGTCTGCCTTGATGTGGCGGCGCAGCCTGTTCAGTTGCCTTTTCGTCCTCGGGTCCTTGGTTAGCTGCCATTCCCGTTGTAGCCTGTTTTTGGCAGCTATCTGGTCCCTTATGGCACGTGGCAGCATGCGCGGCGTGTGCTCGCCTGCCGCCTGGCGCCTTGCGGGTGTTGCGGCCGTTGCTGCCTCCGTGATGGCTTGGGTTAAGTGTTGCAGTGCGACCTCTGCGCCTTCAGCGTCGACGTCGGGTATAGCCTCCAATGCTTCTGCGACGTTTTCACGGTACTCTTCCCAGTTGATGCCCCTGAGGTCGAGTCCGTGTCGTCGCATCGGCATTATCTCCGAGTCGAGCGTGAAGATTACCGGCAGGTGGTCTGAGGAGAGTGCCGTCCGGGTGCTGGCTGCTACGTGTTGCCGGATTCCTTTAAGGATAAGGAAATCCAGCACGTCCTCACGCCCTCTTGCTGGGTAGATGGTCGGTTCATGTGGTCCCACGGCTATCGCGTCGTGTCGTTCGACCACACGTTGCAACCGGCGACCGCTGGTGTTGGTGACGCGGCTGTTCCAGGCAGCGTGCTTAGCGTTCCAGTCGCCTCCCAGTATGATGTTGCCTGGGAGGGACAGGAGCTTGTTAACGTCTTCTGCGTTCAGTGCACCGCGTGGAGGCCTGTAGACGGCGCCGAACGTGATTCGTCCGTGCACGGTGTCGACTGCAACGGCGGCTGCTTCCATTGCAGTGAGCTCCGGCACAGGAACACGATGGTGACGAATGGAGCGTCGGACGTAAACAGCCGTGCCGCCCCCTGCAGTCGGTCGGTCGTATCGGTAGCAGGCGTAGTTGGCCACTCCGACTCGTACGCCAGGCTTTAGGTGCGTTTCCGCGACGAGGCAGATGTCGATGTCTTCGTCGCGTAGAAACTGCCGGAACTCGCCGTCTTGCGTCCTCAGGCCATTAGCGTTGAACACGCAGATCCTCGTGCTCCTGTGGTGTTCAGGCATGCTGGGCTGAGGATGTTGCAACGGCGAGTACCTGGTGTACTGCGGCCATTAGCTCGGACATCCGAGCCATCATGTGCTGCATTGTGTCGAGGAGGCGGTCAATGCGGTCGCCATCTTGTCGGGGCCCGACAACATGGCCGCTTCCAGTCTCCCGGATGCCGCCATTTTGTTGACAGGCGTCGACGAGGGCTGCGGGAGTTTGCTGCTGTACCGTGGTTGGCCGCTGCTGCCGTGGAGGTCGCTGCTGAGCCGTGGTTGGCCGCTGCTGCCGCCATCGCGGCTCCGGAAAGTCCGCCATGCTGTTCTGGTCCGGGGCGGGCTGCGCTGATTGGTCCGCCCGGCCGGTGCGAGGAACGGCCGAGGGGGCCGCTTGCCGTGGCAGGGGCGCGGGAGGCGGGGCTACCACCCGCTGCGCCGCCGTCCTGGCCTCGCGCTGCGGCGGGGAGGGCGGAGCTACGGCCTGGTGAGCTGCTGCAGGGGCAGCGGGTTGGCGCGCAGGTACCTGGAGTATGGCGGCGTGCGGAGCTGGTCCGCCATTTCCTTTTGCTGCCGGGGCGGTGTTCTGCGGCTGCCTGTGGTGCCGCTGCGGTTCTTTGTTCCGGGCGTTGGAGTTCCCCTGCTGCTGGCCGGGGTTGACGACCGCTCCGGAATGCGCTCTTCCGGTGGCGCGGCCTCGGCGACCGCGTCTTCTCTTTGTCCGGCTGTTGGCGGGCGCTGGGGCTCCACGTGGGTGAGAGTTTCCCGCCGGAACTCGCCGTTGCTGTGCGTCGTTTCCGCGTGCGCGGGCCGCAAACGCTTTATGTTTTGTGCAACCTCTGTAGTTGGCGCAATGTTCTTCGCCGCACAGTTTGCACTTGGGTGTAAAGTCTTTGTGCGGCACTCCCAATTTTTCACACCCTTCAGTGGCGTGCTGTTCGCCGCACTTTACGCAGAAAGCGGGCATGCCACAGTATTTCGTGGAGTGGCCAAGTTCGAGGCAACGGAAACACTGTGTATATGCCGCCTTATTACGAAGAACTTCAGCAAGGCGCACGCGCCAGCCCCCCTATATAGACTCTGGCCCGCCCTCCCCCCACCACGCGCAACCGAGGGCATATAAGCGCACCACGGTGGCTGGCGCGCGCCCGTGTCGTCAAGGCAGCACCCGACGCAGCACCTCGCTCGCCTCCACGCCGCTCCGCTAACCGCTACCGCTATGGCCCGCACAAAGCAAACGGCCCGCAAGTCCACCGGCGGAAAGGCGCCGCGCAAACAGCTCGCCACCAAGGCGGCGAGGAAGAGCGCGCCCGCCACCGGCGGCGTCAAGAAGCCCCACCGCTACAGGCCGGGCACCGTCGCCCTGCGAGAAATCAGGCGCTACCAGAAGAGCACAGAGCTGCTCATCCGCAAGCTGCCATTCCAGCGCCTAGTGCGCGAGATCGCCCAGGACTTCAAGACCGACCTGCGCTTCCAGAGCTCCGCGGTCATGGCCCTGCAGGAGGCCAGCGAGGCCTACCTCGTCGGCCTCTTCGAAGACACCAACCTGTGCGCAATCCACGCCAAGCGCGTCACCATCATGCCCAAGGACATCCAGCTCGCGCGCCGCATCCGCGGCGAGCGCGCCTAAACACCGCGCCAGCCGCTGGGCACCGCCCACGCACGCAACAAACAAAACGGCCCTTTTAAGGGCCACTAACATCACTCCGTCGCGAGCAAACTTTGTCGGTCGCCTCTCGCCCCACAACCACAGAACCAAAGACAAAACACCACTTCCACTTCCCGTCCGTCCGCCACAGCCGCTCTCCCCTGCCAGCTTGCTGGCGCGCGCAACAATCAACATCATGCCTCCCCGGCGCGGCGCTCAAAGCGCACAATACCCATCGGCCGACGCCGTCAACCACACGGCCGGCCGCCGCTTCGTTTCGAAAAGAAAACGAAACAAAAAGCCAGGCACGTCCAACGCCACCGACCCTTTCCACATCTCAACGTCCCCCGCCCCCGTTGCAAGAACACACACACAAGACAAGACACATCCGAGAAGACGGCAGGCAGGCCAACCAAAGTATTCAAACAACATGACACAAAACCAACCGTCGGCCGGCCGCGACCAAAAAAAAAAAACGGCGACAATCAACCGCAACGACAAAACCGCTACCGCCGCCCGCACCCGCCACCGACCCCCCCCCCGCAATCCAACCACCACGGCACGCAAACAGTATCCACACACGGGCATACAGAAACGCCAGACGACACAACCACACCGCAACACAAACACGACAATCAAAACCTTCCCGACGTGCTTTGATGGCCCTGAGAAGGGCCGTTTTGGGCCGCGCGTCTGTTGCGCGCCACTAGACGACGGGGACGGGGGGTGCGGACGACGGAGTCAACCGCCAACCCTTCCTTTCCCATTCCTCTCTACTTCTTCTTCTTGGGCGAAGCCTTCGCCTTAGACGGCGTCGTCGCCTTCTTCGGGCGCGGCGCCTTCGGCTTCTTCGTCGGAACCTTGGCGGCCTTCTTCGCCTTCGACGGCGACTTGGCCTTGGCCGGCTTGGCAGCAGCCGCCTTCTTCGCACCGGCGGGAGCGGCCGACGCCGCAGACGCCTTCTTGGCGGCGCCCGCCTTCCGACCAGTCGCCGCCTTCACGCCACCAGCCTTCTTTGCGCCGGCCGCACGGGCGCCCTTCTTCTCCTTGCTGGCCGGAGCGGCGCGCTTCTTCTTGGCACCGCCAGCACGAGCCTTGCCGCCCTCAGCCGCCCCGCCGCCGGCGCCGGCAAGCTTGAAAGAGCCGGACGCGCCCTTCCCCTTCGTCTGCACCAGCTCGCCCGCCACCACGGCCGACTTGAGGTACTTCTTGATAAACGGCGCCAGCTTCTCCGCGTCCAGCTTGTAGTGCGCGGCAATGTACTTCTTGATCGCCTGCAGCGACGATCCGCCGCGCTCCTTCAGACTCTTGATGGCGGCCGTCACCATCTCAGAGGTGCGCGGGTGCGCAGGCTTGGCGCGCGGCTTCTTCGCAGACGACGCAGACTTTGCCTTCTTCGTAGTGCCGGTGGCGGCGGGTGCCGCAGCAGTCTCGTTCGTAGCCGCCTGATCTGCCATTTCGACGACGCGCGTTAACACACAGCGAGCAGCGAGAGCGAGAGGAGACACGCAGCGAGCGGAGCGCACAGCAGAGGAATAGCCGCCTCGACGCACAGGCCCAGCCAGTGTCGCGGGCGGGCGCGGACGGCCGAGAGAGCGGCCGCCACTCTGCGCGCCGCCGCGCCGCGCCTCCCGCGCTTGCTACCGCCCAACGTCCGACAGCCTGTGCGGAGCAGCCCCACACCTGCGCCACAACCACCCGCGCCTTTCAAACCACCGAGGATGGGGCTACACACAGCCACACCACAGTCGCCAACCAGTCGCCACGGCAGCGCCGCAAACCACGGCCAAACTGCAGCCACCGCGCGCTACAGCCTGGGTCGGCCCGCCGAGAATCGCCGCCCACGCCCAAATGCCGCCCCCACAGCCCCAGCCGGCGACCGGCCACAATGGCCAAACCTTCGGCAAAAGCCCCGCACCGTCGCCGCGGCAGCCCGGCCAGCGCGGCCGGCGCCACAGCCACACAAGCGGAGGCGTGCGGCGATGACGGCCGTGCAAACGCACCTCCGCCGCCCCATCGCCCTCCCACCGTTTCCCGATCGGCCCGCAGCCGTCGGGCCACGTCCTCCTCCTCTCGCCCGCCAACATTCACAGCCCTTTCGTTCGTTTCCCAACAATTTCAATTGTGCCCGCCGCAAAAACGGGCGCCGCCTGCAAAGCAACATGCTCCGCCGGAGCGCCCCTCGCCGCTTACGAGCCAACCCCTCGCCCGAGGCAAACCCGAAATCCGCAACTACAGACCAACCCAATCTGCCGTCAGCACACACGACAGCCAACATCACGCGTTACGAGTTAGACATTAGGTTCACACGTCTCGGTTAGGTTCGGTGGACGTGGGTTAGGTTAAGGGCACTTGGGTTAGGTTAAGCATTCAAAACACACGTCAGGCGTCAGAGGTTAGGTTAGGTTACGTTACATTAAGGTTAGGTTAGGGGCACCTCGGTTAGGTTAAGGGTCGGTGTTAGGTTAAGCGTCAAACTTAGGTTAAGCATTCAAACACACGTCGGGCGTCAGAGGTTAGGTTAGGTTAGGTTAGGTTAAGGCCACTTGGGTTAGGTTAAGCCTCAAACTTAGGTTAAGCATTCAAACACACGTCGGGCGTCAGGTGGCCGCAGCAGCCGCACCTACCTACCCACCCACCTCACGGCCGGACAGCTTGGCTTACTTGGCGCTGAGGCTGACCTCACCGCACCTCACGCTACGCAACGCTACAGGTTCGGTTCGCTCAGCTTAGGCTTAGAGCTTAAGCGCCCAGGTCGGATTACGACGTTGGTTCACCTTCGGGCGCCACACTTTGGGTGTAAAGGTCGCGTCGGGTCGTCGGCACGCCGCAAAAACAAAAGCGAAGCCACAGGACAACGCCGACAAACGGGCAGCACGACCACGACCAGATACCGAGACACACGGACCACCCACCGGCCAAAGGGCACCAAACAACAAACCAGAGCACCACGTGTCGACCAGAGCAACCCGCCGCTCACGCGACGTGGCTGGCACCGAAGGGCCGCCGCAACTGCGCTTTCCGCGCCGGGCCGGATGCACGTGCGGCAACACCACCACCGCACACAGCCGCTGTTCAACATCAACCAACAACACGCCGCGGTCGCAGCCTCAACGCCAGCACACGTTTGCACCACCATTCACACGCACCGCACAAACAGCTGTCGCCGACAACACAAACACACCGCAACGACGCCGCCGCCCCTACTTGTGCCGGCCACCCACCCCACCGACGGCGCACCTGTCGCCGGCCGGCAGTCGACACGGGAAACGCACACCGCCACTTCGCTCGCGCGCACGCCACCAACCAGTCGTCGTCTCCAAAACAACAAACAAACAAACATAGGGCAGGCAACAAATCGCCTCGCACGAACCGTCCACAAAACTATCAAAGCACAGCCTCTGGCTAACGGCCACGACGCAGCGGCACGCTGCTCCTTTCCCCGCCCCCACTCGATTCACGAAGGCACGCGACACCGCCAACGACGGCCTCGCTTCCCGCAACCGACACCTTTCCGCCACTACGCACAGCCGCACCCGACGCCCGTGCCAACGACACAACTACTGCACTATCCACCGCCGCCTCCCCCTTCCCGTCGTACACACACACAGCCAGCCAGCCAGCCAGCCAGCCAAAACCACACCAACGACCCAAACATGCACGTGCAACGGCACACCCCAACCAGTCAACGTCGACAACCACACGCACGGCTCGAAACCGGCGCCCTTCCACGTTGCCATCAAGCTACACACAAGACACAAGGAACCAACAACAGCAAGCCTGCCCGCCCGCCCCACTCTCACGCCGCAAAAAGCACACCGAAACCGCCAAACGCACATTCCCATCGCACCGACACCGACCGGCTCGCTACCACCACACCTCTCGGCAGCCGTTTCGCAAACATGACACGGCGCGACATGACATCACGACCAACTCTCCTCTCCAGACGCCTTCGGCCGGAGCACAACGCCGCCAATTCGCCACACACACACACACACACACACACACACACAGTCGACAGGCGCCCGCCCGCCCGCCCTGCACGACGCCGCGCAGCAAAGGCGCCCGCAAACACATACCTCTCCTCTCTCTCGGCCGCCCGACGCGCCAACCGCCACACCGCCAGCCACTCGCAATTGTGCACTGCCGCCAGCCACACGTCCAACACGCCGCGCCGCCTCCGGCCACCCGCCAGGGGGCGCTCACGTCCGCGACAACAGCGCGGCCCGCCGGGCCAAACCGAACCGAGCCGAGCCGCCCGCCGCTGCTCTGCACATCTTCCTGCGCGCATCAACAAAACGAGGCAAGCGAGCACACCCCGTCACAACGCCACATCACGCAAATGCCGTGCCGACCTCTTGTGTCTACCGCCTAAATTGCACTCACTCACCAGCCGCCCCTTCTTCTTCTTCCTACCTATCTATCTGTGCGTCTGTGTCGGTCCGCGCGTGACGCCTCTCAACATCCGCCGTCGCCGTCCCCGTCCCCGTTTCCGCCCCAATGCCATCGTCGCGCCGCCTCCTCCTCCTCCTCCGCCCCTGTCCGGCCCGCACCACACCATACACCGCTGCTTGTCCCGGCCGTTGCCACCAAAGGCGCCTACCGCAAACGCGCCACGCCGCAGCCCCCGTGCGTGCATCTCCGTGCCGACGCTGCCTCTCTGCCCTCCCGCACGCACTCGACCGACCGACATGCACTGCGTCGACGGCCTCGACAACACAGTCTCTGGCTCCGCACTGCGTCTTCCGGTACGCGCGCTGAAACACGTATGTACTCATTACCAGCGATGGCGAGGCACGACACAATCTCTGACCAGAGCGTTTCTTATCGTCGCTAGTCTGCGCCACACGACACTAGTAGCACGTAGCGGGTCGGCAGGAACAGTTGTCATCTATATGTGGCGGGTCGGGAGAGGTAGTAGTCAGTCGACAGTATTAGCGAGTGGACGGTTGTACTGAGCGGGCGGCGGCGTGCTCTTCTCGCGACTCTGGTCTCCGTTCGGGACGATGCATACTGTTATTACAGGTAAGGTAATGAAGCTGCATTGCGCAAATCTAATACTGTATGTCAATTGTAACTATTTTCTTCACAACAAAATGCCCCAATAATACTTTGTTTCCAAACAAACTTTTTTAAAGTACAACCATTCATTTCCATTTAAATAATATTTCCTACGCATTTCCTCCAACAATCAAAATTAAATGTGAGCCGGCATTCATTGCACGACGCTGTGTACAGGTATCTACAGTTAAGAGCACATATAGATGCAGTTTGTTTTTTCTCTTTTGTCTTTTTTGTTTTTTTTTTTTTTTTTTTTGACGTAACGATCTTTTGCTCTTTTTATTCTAATTTGTACGTACGCTGTTTGTTTAGATTTTTATATTGGTAATGCCACGTAGCGCTCCGCGTGAAAATCACTGCCTGTGCTGTGTGCAGTCTGTGGCTAGTTTGCATTGTTGTTGTCATGAACTGCTATAGCTGGATGTGAACAGCGCGTAGCGTTGCGCAGTTAGGGGTGAGCCGCCAGCACTGGTGCATGTGAGGACAGAGATGGCGGACGTTTCAAATTACATATATTATGACTGGTGATGATATTAAGGGTAAATACATTGTTTGTTGTTCTCTATTAAACATCTTTACTTTGCTAACTATCCCTATCGGTAGTTAGTGCCCTCCGTAGTTTGGAATCTCTTATTTAGCTGGCAGCAGTGGTGCTCGCTGTATTGCAGTAGTTCGAGTAATGAAGATTTTTGTGAGGTAAGTGATTTCCGACAGGTGTACTTTAATGTTACTCAGGGCCATTCTTTTGCAGGGATCTTTGATAGTCAGATTGCGTTGCGCTCAAAATATTGTGTGTCAGTTTAAGCACAGTTTTGTATACATTGTTGTTCAAAGGGGGGCGTTTCAGAATACACAGGGCCGAAGGTCAGCCAGCGCTGCCCTTACAACGTTTATCGGGTTTTCAATTATGTCTGTTGAGATGTTCATGGTTCATTATTTCCATTCATCATATTATCGCGCGTTTCTCATCAATCTTCGTTCGTTCATTTTCTAGGGACGTTAACAACATTCTGGCACATTTTTATCATCATTCACTCACTCACTCACTCACTCACTCACTCACTCACTTACTTACGACTATTTGTGCGGGGAGGTTACACTTGGGTCCATTTCCATTTACATTCAATGTTGATAGACGCCTTTTTTTTTTTTTGTTGTTGTTTTGTTGCTGGCAGGTTACAAAGGGCCTCATTTTATGTTGGTTGCAGCAGCGTTTTTCTCCTTCTTCTAGCGTCTTCCCCGCCCCCGCCCCTCCCGCATCCCTCGGTCTCACCACGTTCACTGACAGCCGCGTCTGCGGCTACACCACAACGGCCCCCTCCCGGCAACCCATTCGTTTTCTCTTCTTTTGCACAAAAACAACGCCGCACGCGCCAGCCGAGCGCAGCGCAAGCCACCCACACCGCGCCCCTCCCCGTCTTTATAGCCTCCGCGTCTTGTTTTCTTCGTTTGCCCCCTCCCATCTCCCGAATGCCATGCCATGCCATGCCAGCAGCGTTACGCGTGCCCCTCCCCTGTCCACACACTACCGCGAAACGAACAGCCTTCCGGGCCACATGCAGGGCACGCCCACCGCCATTCCCGGACGCAATTCTCAAAACAACACACACACACACACACACACACACAATGGCTTTGCACACGAACATAGACGGCACGGGCACTGTCGTACATTCTTCCTCAGAACCATCTCAACGAACGTTACGTTACATACACATCCGGGAAAGCAAAGCAACGCAACGCACAATTCAGCCGTCAAAGGTAACGTTCACCACGGCAGACACTTGCCGCCGCGCCGTTACGCGCATTTCAGTGCGGCTACAATACACCTCCGACACGGGAACGTTCCGTTGCTCTACACTGCGTTTCTCCGTTTTGTTTGGTTTTTTTTCCGTTTTCTCTCTCTCTCTCTCTCTCTCTCTCTCTCTCTCTCTATATATATATTTGTTTTTTCCCCTCTGTCCTTTCCTCCACCATTCTCTCCTCACGTTCTGCCCAGACATTCGACCGATCAGAGGTTCGTTCACCTTTCGGTAACCGTTCTCAGCGCGACGGTGTACCAACGGTATGACGGTATGACGGTATGACGGGTGTTCAAGACGTCCGGTGTACCGCGCCGATCGACAGTTTCCCAGAGGCGACGGATCGGACCACATCACCGACATACACACAAACACGTGTACGCACATTCGCCAAAGCGACCGTCGTCTTCTAGCGTCGCGCTTACTCTACTGTACTGCACTGGACACGCGAGCATGCATCTTCAATGACGACGTCGGTGTGCGTGCGTCGTACGCACACAAGCAGACACAGTCGGTCAGACACGACTATCGAAATCAGAGTCGGGGGAAAGGTACATATCATCGTGCGTGTCGCCCGTACAATGCAATACACAGTGGTGTGTCTCAATGCGCGTTCACATTTAAACGTCACTCACACGCCTCCACGCTGCATTTACAGACACATTTCACCCTCGCCATATATGGCGTGCAAACCGACCCGCAAACGGCCGTCGTTACACACTGACATTCCCAACAATCGCGTGTCGTTTCCACCCGTCACGTAACTAACCGGCACCTCCATCCAAAGGGCACATCACCGATCGCACTTCCCCCCCCCCCCCTCGCAGACAACGACTTGTGCGCACGTGCCTCCATTCCACGTCACACCGTGGCCGCACCCCGCAACACGCGACACGCGACGCGCCCCATAAACAATCAAATTATTCATCGCATCGGCCACCCCACCCCGTCGCGTCGCAACCAAAGCGGTAGCTATTGCCACCGTCCACCCACTCACACACAAAACAAAACAAAAACAACAACAACAACAATTCCGCCCTTCCCGCAAAGGCCATTTGGTGGCCCTGAAAAGGGCCGTTTTGCCGCTCTCGCAACGGAGGATCTCCTTCCATTCCAGAGCCACCTCCTTACTTGGAGCTCGTGTACTTGGTCACCGCCTTCGTGCCCTCGCTCACGGCGTGCTTGGCCAGCTCGCCAGGCAGCAACAGCCGCACAGCGGTCTGGATCTCGCGGGACGTGATGGTCGAGCGCTTGTTGTAGTGCGCCAGGCGAGACGCCTCGGCCGCGATGCGCTCGAAAATGTCGTTCACGAAGCTGTTCATGATGCTCATCGCCTTCGACGAGATGCCCGTGTCAGGGTGCACCTGCTTCAGCACCTTGTAGATGTAGATGGCATAGCTCTCCTTCCTCTTGCGCTTCTTCTTCTTGTCGCCCTTCGAAATGTTCTTCTGCGCCTTGCCAGCCTTCTTGGCGGCCTTCCCGCTAGTCTTGGGCGGCATCGCAAACAAACAAGAACGTACGGCAGCAACACCAGCAGCAAGCGCTCCGCTCTAGTCAGCGTCTCCCCACACAGTGGCACCCAGCGCGCCCCGCCGCCGCACCTTTACCAGCTCGCCCCGTTGCGGCCGCCGACCAATGGGCCGCGAGCGCAACCGGCCGCCGCACCCGAGAGCATAAAGGACCCCCACCCCTGGCGGCGCCGCCACTCCGCTGCTCGACTCGCTGCGGCTCGCACCGTCCTTCGTCTCGTCTCGTTTTTTTACACCACAGCGCATCGCCATGTCCGGACGCGGAAAGGGAGGCAAAGTCAAGGGCAAGTCAAAGTCCCGCTCAAGCAGGGCCGGGCTCCAGTTCCCGGTCGGCAGAATCCACCGCCTCCTGCGCAAGGGAAACTACGCCGAGCGCGTCGGCGCCGGGGCGCCCGTCTACCTCGCCGCCGTCATGGAGTACCTCGCGGCTGAGGTGCTCGAGCTGGCCGGAAACGCGGCCCGCGACAACAAGAAGACGCGCATCATCCCGCGCCACCTGCAGCTTGCCATCCGCAACGACGAGGAGCTCAACAAGCTCCTGTCGGGCGTCACCATCGCACAGGGTGGTGTCCTGCCCAACATCCAGGCCGTCCTGCTGCCAAAGAAGACCGAGAAGAAGGCCTAAACAGAGAGGCCAGGCAATCGGCACGCGGACCCGCCGCCCAGCAGCGCTGCGTGCTCCCCTGCACGCAACGCGCTTTGCCGGCCCGGCTCGGCTCACAACAATCGGCCCTTTTCAGGGCCACCACACAAACCTACGTCCAAAGCAAAATTTCAGTCGTCCTCGCCGCGCTTTGCTTTACTTTACTTTACTTTAACTTAACTTCACTTCCACAGCCGCCGCCGGCAAGAAGACCATACCAACTGCTACGATTGCAGGGGCAGATATTCTGCGAGGTACCTCGGTGTCACGCCTGACATCGAAGTGTCACATAGGGCAACTTGGCACAAACGCTCACGCCAGGATGCAGATCCTGTACCCCTGTTCCCTCGACCCCGCAACAGGGGTAGCGATACTGGAAATATGCGCGCCCTCTATAGGGGCTATGCAGCCAGGTCGACGATGCATCGCCTACAGAAGGGTCCAAAGCAGAGCGCTCTACGACGGGCCTTACACGTCCCCGCGGCAGACCTGCCTACAACCACCCACAACACGATTCCGCGCCCTGGCACAAGCGTTCTACGCCACCGCGCGGAATTCAGAAAATGACTATTACGTCTTGACCCTTGGGCAATATGAACACCACAGGGACAGATGTGCAAGACCCGAGTCGCTACTCCAGCAGTAGCACAAACAGAACACATAATCACTCTCAACAAACAGCAACGTCCGAAAAAGCACACTACCAAAGATAAGAACAACACACAGAAAAGAGGAGCAAATGTCCACAGGCGACAATAACCTCCACCAACTCCCCCTCTAACGGTAGAGGACTAAAGGAAAGAGAGAAGAACAACAAGAAGAGCCGCCGCCATCTTGTCGTCCACAGCCCGTGTGGCCACACACACGTTTCTCTTTTGTTTTTCGTTTGCCTCAAGCACCTCCACGCACGCACAGTCGCCTTCCAAACGACAACGACAGCAATAATCACCAACTGTTAAACGAGCGTGTCGACACACCGCCCTCCACTCCCGCGCGCCCCATACAAACGAAACAGCTGATCCGGCCGCCTATGGGCACGCCTTGCCTCGGCAACTCCAACGCCGCCGCAAACACACAGCCAAAACCACGCAAAT
Source organism: Schistocerca cancellata (assembly GCF_023864275.1). Lineage (NCBI taxonomy): Eukaryota > Metazoa > Arthropoda > Insecta > Orthoptera > Acrididae > Schistocerca > Schistocerca cancellata. The sequence continues at coordinate 119,052 of NW_026047172.1, forward strand.
ATTCACCGCCTCTCGCACAACAACAACAACAACAACAACAACAACACACAGCCCGGCGTCTCCATCGATCGATAAACAAAACAAACACACAACGCCCTCTCTCGCGCGCGCGCGCACGCACACACACACACACACACACACACACACACACACACACACACACACAGCCACAAGACCCGCTTCCTTTCCTTTCTCCCAGTCACGTCACGTCAGTCAAACGCAAACGAAATGAAGAATGAAAGAAACAAGGCAGGCAGGCAACACACGCAGCAACAACACAGACTCTTTCGCACTTTTCAATTTCCGAACAGTGTGGTGGCCCTGAAAAGGGCCGTTTTCGTCTCTCCCACGGCCGCGGGAAGGCCAACGCGGCACAGCACACCGGCTGCGACGCGCCTAACCGCCGAAACCGTACAGGGTGCGCCCCTGCCTCTTCAGGGCGTACACCACGTCCATGGCCGTCACAGTCTTGCGCTTGGCGTGCTCAGTGTACGTCACCGCGTCGCGGATCACGTTCTCCAGGAACACCTTCAGCACTCCGCGGGTCTCCTCGTAGATCAGACCAGAGATGCGCTTCACGCCGCCCCTGCGAGCCAGGCGGCGGATCGCGGGCTTCGTGATGCCCTGGATGTTGTCGCGCAACACCTTGCGGTGCCGCTTGGCGCCACCCTTGCCGAGCCCCTTTCCTCCCTTGCCGCGGCCAGTCATCTCTTCTAAATCCTCAAAAAGCTCAAGGCAAGCAAAGCGTCTGCTGCAGCGGCTGGCTCCTCACCCGGCGCTAGCGAGTCGGCTACGGTCTGCGCCCGGCGCACGCGCCAGCCCCCCTATATAGACTCTGGCCCGCCCTCCCCCCACCACGCGCAACCGAGGGCATATAAGCGCACCACGGTGGCTGGCGCGCGCCCGTGTCGTCAAGGCAGCACCCGACGCAGCACCTCGCTCGCCTCCACGCCGCTCCGCTAACCGCTACCGCTATGGCCCGCACAAAGCAAACGGCCCGCAAGTCCACCGGCGGAAAGGCGCCGCGCAAACAGCTCGCCACCAAGGCGGCGAGGAAGAGCGCGCCCGCCACCGGCGGCGTCAAGAAGCCCCACCGCTACAGGCCGGGCACCGTCGCCCTGCGAGAAATCAGGCGCTACCAGAAGAGCACAGAGCTGCTCATCCGCAAGCTGCCATTCCAGCGCCTAGTGCGCGAGATCGCCCAGGACTTCAAGACCGACCTGCGCTTCCAGAGCTCCGCGGTCATGGCCCTGCAGGAGGCCAGCGAGGCCTACCTCGTCGGCCTCTTCGAAGACACCAACCTGTGCGCAATCCACGCCAAGCGCGTCACCATCATGCCCAAGGACATCCAGCTCGCGCGCCGCATCCGCGGCGAGCGCGCCTAAACACCGCGCCAGCCGCTGGGCACCGCCCACGCACGCAACAAACAAAACGGCCCTTTTAAGGGCCACTAACATCACTCCGTCGCGAGCAAACTTTGTCGGTCGCCTCTCGCCCCACAACCACAGAACCAAAGACAAAACACCACTTCCACTTCCCGTCCGTCCGCCACAGCCGCTCTCCCCTGCCAGCTTGCTGGCGCGCGCAACAATCAACATCATGCCTCCCCGGCGCGGCGCTCAAAGCGCACAATACCCATCGGCCGACGCCGTCAACCACACGGCCGGCCGCCGCTTCGTTTCGAAAAGAAAACGAAACAAAAAGCCAGGCACGTCCAACGCCACCGACCCTTTCCACATCTCAACGTCCCCCGCCCCCGTTGCAAGAACACACACACAAGACAAGACACATCCGAGAAGACGGCAGGCAGGCCAACCAAAGTATTCAAACAACATGACACAAAACCAACCGTCGGCCGGCCGCGACCAAAAAAAAAAAACGGCGACAATCAACCGCAACGACAAAACCGCTACCGCCGCCCGCACCCGCCACCGACCCCCCCCCCCGCAATCCAACCACCACGGCACGCAAACAGTATCCACACACGGGCATACAGAAACGCCAGACGACACAACCACACCGCAACACAAACACGACAATCAAAACCTTCCCGACGTGCTTTGATGGCCCTGAGAAGGGCCGTTTTGGGCCGCGCGTCTGTTGCGCGCCACTAGACGACGGGGACGGGGGGTGCGGACGACGGAGTCAACCGCCAACCCTTCCTTTCCCATTCCTCTCTACTTCTTCTTCTTGGGCGAAGCCTTCGCCTTAGACGGCGTCGTCGCCTTCTTCGGGCGCGGCGCCTTCGGCTTCTTCGTCGGAACCTTGGCGGCCTTCTTCGCCTTCGACGGCGACTTGGCCTTGGCCGGCTTGGCAGCAGCCGCCTTCTTCGCACCGGCGGGAGCGGCCGACGCCGCAGACGCCTTCTTGGCGGCGCCCGCCTTCCGACCAGTCGCCGCCTTCACGCCACCAGCCTTCTTTGCGCCGGCCGCACGGGCGCCCTTCTTCTCCTTGCTGGCCGGAGCGGCGCGCTTCTTCTTGGCACCGCCAGCACGAGCCTTGCCGCCCTCAGCCGCCCCGCCGCCGGCGCCGGCAAGCTTGAAAGAGCCGGACGCGCCCTTCCCCTTCGTCTGCACCAGCTCGCCCGCCACCACGGCCGACTTGAGGTACTTCTTGATAAACGGCGCCAGCTTCTCCGCGTCCAGCTTGTAGTGCGCGGCAATGTACTTCTTGATCGCCTGCAGCGACGATCCGCCGCGCTCCTTCAGACTCTTGATGGCGGCCGTCACCATCTCAGAGGTGCGCGGGTGCGCAGGCTTGGCGCGCGGCTTCTTCGCAGACGACGCAGACTTTGCCTTCTTCGTAGTGCCGGTGGCGGCGGGTGCCGCAGCAGTCTCGTTCGTAGCCGCCTGATCTGCCATTTCGACGACGCGCGTTAACACACAGCGAGCAGCGAGAGCGAGAGGAGACACGCAGCGAGCGGAGCGCACAGCAGAGGAATAGCCGCCTCGACGCACAGGCCCAGCCAGTGTCGCGGGCGGGCGCGGACGGCCGAGAGAGCGGCCGCCACTCTGCGCGCCGCCGCGCCGCGCCTCCCGCGCTTGCTACCGCCCAACGTCCGACAGCCTGTGCGGAGCAGCCCCACACCTGCGCCACAACCACCCGCGCCTTTCAAACCACCGAGGATGGGGCTACACACAGCCACACCACAGTCGCCAACCAGTCGCCACGGCAGCGCCGCAAACCACGGCCAAACTGCAGCCACCGCGCGCTACAGCCTGGGTCGGCCCGCCGAGAATCGCCGCCCACGCCCAAATGCCGCCCCCACAGCCCCAGCCGGCGACCGGCCACAATGGCCAAACCTTCGGCAAAAGCCCCGCACCGTCGCCGCGGCAGCCCGGCCAGCGCGGCCGGCGCCACAGCCACACAAGCGGAGGCGTGCGGCGATGACGGCCGTGCAAACGCACCTCCGCCGCCCCATCGCCCTCCCACCGTTTCCCGATCGGCCCGCAGCCGTCGGGCCACGTCCTCCTCCTCTCGCCCGCCAACATTCACAGCCCTTTCGTTCGTTTCCCAACAATTTCAATTGTGCCCGCCGCAAAAACGGGCGCCGCCTGCAAAGCAACATGCTCCGCCGGAGCGCCCCTCGCCGCTTACGAGCCAACCC
>NW_026047172.1:123158-157373 GCF_023864275.1 Schistocerca cancellata
CGGTTTCGAGCCGTGCGTGTGGTTGTCGACGTTGACTGGTTGGGGTGTGCCGTTGCACGTGCATGTTTGGGTCGTTGGTGTGGTTTTGGCTGGCTGGCTGGCTGGCTGGCTGTGTGTGTGTACGACGGGAAGGGGGAGGCGGCGGTGGATAGTGCAGTAGTTGTGTCGTTGGCACGGCGTCGGGTGCGGCTGTGCGTAGTGGCGGAAAGGTGTCGGTTGCGGGAAGCGAGGCCGTCGTTGGCGGTGTCGCGTGCCTCGTGAATCGAAGTGGGGGCGGGGAAAGGAGCAGCGTGCCGCTGCGTCGTGGCCGTTAGCCAGAGGCTGTGCTTTGATAGTTTTGTGGACGGTTCGTGCGAGGCGATTTGTTGCCTGCCCTATGTTTGTTTGTTTGTTGTTTTGGAGACGACGACTGGTTGGTGGCGTGCGCGCGAGCGAAGTGGCGGTGTGCGTTTTCCCGTGTCGACTGCCGGCCGGCGACAGGTGCGCCGTCGGTGGGGTGGGTGGCCGGCACAAGTAGGGGCGGCGGCGTCGTTGCGGTGTGTTTGTGTTGTCGGCGACAGCTGTTTGTGCGGTGCGTGTGAATGGTGGTGCAAACGTGTGCTGGCGTTGAGGCTGCGACCGCGGCGTGTTGTTGGTTGATGTTGAACAGCGGCTGTGTGCGGTGGTGGTGTTGCCGCACGTGCATCCGGCCCGGCGCGGAAAGCGCAGTTGCGGCGGCCCTTCGGTGCCAGCCACGTCGCGTGAGCGGCGGGTTGCTCTGGTCGACACGTGGTGCTCTGGTTTGTTGTTTGGTGCCCTTTGGCCGGTGGGTGGTCCGTGTGTCTCGGTATCTGGTCGTGGTCGTGCTGCCCGTTTGTCGGCGTTGTCCTGTGGCTTCGCTTTTGTTTTTGCGGCGTGCCGACGACCCGACGCGACCTTTTACACCCAAAGTGTGGCGCCCGAAGGTGAACCAACGTCGTAATCCGACCTGGGCGCTTAAGCTCTAAGCCTAAGCTGAGCGAACCGAACCTGTAGCGTTGCGTAGCGTGAGGTGCGGTGAGGTCAGCCTCAGCGCCAAGTAAGCCAAGCTGTCCGGCCGTGAGGTGGGTGGGTAGGTAGGTGCGGCTGCTGCGGCCACCTGACGCCCGACGTGTGTTTGAATGCTTAACCTAAGTTTGAGGCTTAACCTAACCCAAGTGGCCTTAACCTAACCTAACCTAACCTAACCTCTGACGCCCGACGTGTGTTTGAATGCTTAACCTAAGTTTGACGCTTAACCTAACACCGACCCTTAACCTAACCGAGGTGCCCCTAACCTAACCTTAATGTAACGTAACCTAACCTAACCTCTGACGCCTGACGTGTGTTTGAATGCTTAACCTAACCCAAGTGCCCTTAACCTAACCCACGTCCACCGAACCTTAACCGAGACGTGTGAACCTAATGTCTAACTCGTAACGCCGTGATGTTGGCTGTCGTGTGTGCTGACGGCAGATTGGGTTGGTCTGTAGTTGCGGATTTCGGGTTTGCCTCGGGCGAGGGGTTGGCTCGTAAGCGGCGAGGGGCGCTCCGGCGGAGCATGTTGCTTTGCAGGCGGCGCCCGTTTTTGCGGCGGGCACAATTGAAATTGTTGGGAAACGAACGAAAGGGCTGTGAATGTTGGCGGGCGAGAGGAGGAGGACGTGGCCCGACGGCTGCGGGCCCGATCGGGAAACGGTGGGAGGGCGATGGGGCGGCGGAGGTGCGTTTGCACGGCCGTCATCGCCGCACGCCTCCGCTTGTGTGGCTGTGGCGCCGGCCGCGCTGGCCGGGCTGCCGCGGCGACGGTGCGGGGCTTTTGCCGAAGGTTTGGCCATTGTGGCCGGTCGCCGGCTGGGGCTGTGGGGGGCGGCATTTGGGCGTGGGCGGCGATTCTCGGCGGGCCGACCCAGGCTGTAGCGCGCGGTGGCTGCAGTTTGGCCGTGGTTTGCGGCGCTGCCGTGGCGACTGGTTGGCGACTGTGGTGTGGCTGTGTGTAGCCCCCATCCTCGGTGGTTTGAAAGGCGCGGGTGGGTTGTGGCGCAGGTGTGGGGCTGCTCCGCACAGGCTGTCGGACGTTGGGCGGTAGCAAGCGCGGGAGGCGCGGCGCGGCGGCGCGCAGAGTGGCGGCCGCTCTCTCGGCCGTCCGCGCCCGCCCGCGACACTGGCTGGGCCTGTGCGTCGAGGCGGCTATTCCTCTGCTGTGCGCTCCGCTCGCTGCGTGTCTCCTCTCGCTCTCGCTGCTCGCTGTGTGTTAACGCGCGTCGTCGAAATGGCAGATCAGGCGGCTACGAACGAGACTGCTGCGGCACCCGCCGCCACCGGCACTACGAAGAAGGCAAAGTCTGCGTCGTCTGCGAAGAAGCCGCGCGCCAAGCCTGCGCACCCGCGCACCTCTGAGATGGTGACGGCCGCCATCAAGAGTCTGAAGGAGCGCGGCGGATCGTCGCTGCAGGCGATCAAGAAGTACATTGCCGCGCACTACAAGCTGGACGCGGAGAAGCTGGCGCCGTTTATCAAGAAGTACCTCAAGTCGGCCGTGGTGGCGGGCGAGCTGGTGCAGACGAAGGGGAAGGGCGCGTCCGGCTCTTTCAAGCTTGCCGGCGCCGGCGGCGGGGCGGCTGAGGGCGGCAAGGCTCGTGCTGGCGGTGCCAAGAAGAAGCGCGCCGCTCCGGCCAGCAAGGAGAAGAAGGGCGCCCGTGCGGCCGGCGCAAAGAAGGCTGGTGGCGTGAAGGCGGCGACTGGTCGGAAGGCGGGCGCCGCCAAGAAGGCGTCTGCGGCGTCGGCCGCTCCCGCCGGTGCGAAGAAGGCGGCTGCTGCCAAGCCGGCCAAGGCCAAGTCGCCGTCGAAGGCGAAGAAGGCCGCCAAGGTTCCGACGAAGAAGCCGAAGGCGCCGCGCCCGAAGAAGGCGACGACGCCGTCTAAGGCGAAGGCTTCGCCCAAGAAGAAGAAGTAGAGAGGAATGGGAAAGGAAGGGTTGGCGGTTGACTCCGTCGTCCGCACCCCCCGTCCCCGTCGTCTAGTGGCGCGCAACAGACGCGCGGCCCAAAACGGCCCTTCTCAGGGCCATCAAAGCACGTCGGGAAGGTTTTGATTGTCGTGTTTGTGTTGCGGTGTGGTTGTGTCGTCTGGCGTTTCTGTATGCCCGTGTGTGGATACTGTTTGCGTGCCGTGGTGGTTGGATTGCGGGGGGGGGGTCGGTGGCGGGTGCGGGCGGCGGTAGCGGTTTTGTCGTTGCGGTTGATTGTCGCCGTTTTTTTTTTTTGGTCGCGGCCGGCCGACGGTTGGTTTTGTGTCATGTTGTTTGAATACTTTGGTTGGCCTGCCTGCCGTCTTCTCGGATGTGTCTTGTCTTGTGTGTGTGTTCTTGCAACGGGGGCGGGGGACGTTGAGATGTGGAAAGGGTCGGTGGCGTTGGACGTGCCTGGCTTTTTGTTTCGTTTTCTTTTCGAAACGAAGCGGCGGCCGGCCGTGTGGTTGACGGCGTCGGCCGATGGGTATTGTGCGCTTTGAGCGCCGCGCCGGGGAGGCATGATGTTGATTGTTGCGCGCGCCAGCAAGCTGGCAGGGGAGAGCGGCTGTGGCGGACGGACGGGAAGTGGAAGTGGTGTTTTGTCTTTGGTTCTGTGGTTGTGGGGCGAGAGGCGACCGACAAAGTTTGCTCGCGACGGAGTGATGTTAGTGGCCCTTAAAAGGGCCGTTTTGTTTGTTGCGTGCGTGGGCGGTGCCCAGCGGCTGGCGCGGTGTTTAGGCGCGCTCGCCGCGGATGCGGCGCGCGAGCTGGATGTCCTTGGGCATGATGGTGACGCGCTTGGCGTGGATTGCGCACAGGTTGGTGTCTTCGAAGAGGCCGACGAGGTAGGCCTCGCTGGCCTCCTGCAGGGCCATGACCGCGGAGCTCTGGAAGCGCAGGTCGGTCTTGAAGTCCTGGGCGATCTCGCGCACTAGGCGCTGGAATGGCAGCTTGCGGATGAGCAGCTCTGTGCTCTTCTGGTAGCGCCTGATTTCTCGCAGGGCGACGGTGCCCGGCCTGTAGCGGTGGGGCTTCTTGACGCCGCCGGTGGCGGGCGCGCTCTTCCTCGCCGCCTTGGTGGCGAGCTGTTTGCGCGGCGCCTTTCCGCCGGTGGACTTGCGGGCCGTTTGCTTTGTGCGGGCCATAGCGGTAGCGGTTAGCGGAGCGGCGTGGAGGCGAGCGAGGTGCTGCGTCGGGTGCTGCCTTGACGACACGGGCGCGCGCCAGCCACCGTGGTGCGCTTATATGCCCTCGGTTGCGCGTGGTGGGGGGAGGGCGGGCCAGAGTCTATATAGGGGGGCTGGCGCGTGCGCCGGGCGCAGACCGTAGCCGACTCGCTAGCGCCGGGTGAGGAGCCAGCCGCTGCAGCAGACGCTTTGCTTGCCTTGAGCTTTTTGAGGATTTAGAAGAGATGACTGGCCGCGGCAAGGGAGGAAAGGGGCTCGGCAAGGGTGGCGCCAAGCGGCACCGCAAGGTGTTGCGCGACAACATCCAGGGCATCACGAAGCCCGCGATCCGCCGCCTGGCTCGCAGGGGCGGCGTGAAGCGCATCTCTGGTCTGATCTACGAGGAGACCCGCGGAGTGCTGAAGGTGTTCCTGGAGAACGTGATCCGCGACGCGGTGACGTACACTGAGCACGCCAAGCGCAAGACTGTGACGGCCATGGACGTGGTGTACGCCCTGAAGAGGCAGGGGCGCACCCTGTACGGTTTCGGCGGTTAGGCGCGTCGCAGCCGGTGTGCTGTGCCGCGTTGGCCTTCCCGCGGCCGTGGGAGAGACGAAAACGGCCCTTTTCAGGGCCACCACACTGTTCGGAAATTGAAAAGTGCGAAAGAGTCTGTGTTGTTGCTGCGTGTGTTGCCTGCCTGCCTTGTTTCTTTCATTCTTCATTTCGTTTGCGTTTGACTGACGTGACGTGACTGGGAGAAAGGAAAGGAAGCGGGTCTTGTGGCTGTGTGTGTGTGTGTGTGTGTGTGTGTGTGTGTGTGTGTGTGTGCGTGCGCGCGCGCGCGAGAGAGGGCGTTGTGTGTTTGTTTTGTTTATCGATCGATGGAGACGCCGGGCTGTGTGTTGTTGTTGTTGTTGTTGTTGTTGTTGTGCGAGAGGCGGTGAATATTTGCGTGGTTTTGGCTGTGTGTTTGCGGCGGCGTTGGAGTTGCCGAGGCAAGGCGTGCCCATAGGCGGCCGGATCAGCTGTTTCGTTTGTATGGGGCGCGCGGGAGTGGAGGGCGGTGTGTCGACACGCTCGTTTAACAGTTGGTGATTATTGCTGTCGTTGTCGTTTGGAAGGCGACTGTGCGTGCGTGGAGGTGCTTGAGGCAAACGAAAAACAAAAGAGAAACGTGTGTGTGGCCACACGGGCTGTGGACGACAAGATGGCGGCGGCTCTTCTTGTTGTTCTTCTCTCTTTCCTTTAGTCCTCTACCGTTAGAGGGGGAGTTGGTGGAGGTTATTGTCGCCTGTGGACATTTGCTCCTCTTTTCTGTGTGTTGTTCTTATCTTTGGTAGTGTGCTTTTTCGGACGTTGCTGTTTGTTGAGAGTGATTATGTGTTCTGTTTGTGCTACTGCTGGAGTAGCGACTCGGGTCTTGCACATCTGTCCCTGTGGTGTTCATATTGCCCAAGGGTCAAGACGTAATAGTCATTTTCTGAATTCCGCGCGGTGGCGTAGAACGCTTCTGCCAGGGCGCGGAATCGTGTTGTGGGTGGTTGTAGGCAGGTCTGCCGCGGGGACGTGTAAGGCCCGTCGTAGAGCGCTCTGCTTTGGACCCTTCTGTAGGCGATGCATCGTCGACCTGGCTGCATAGCCCCTATAGAGGGCGCGCATATTTCCAGTATCGCTACCCCTGTTGCGGGGTCGAGGGAACAGGGGTACAGGATCTGCATCCTGGCGTGAGCGTTTGTGCCAAGTTGCCCTATGTGACACTTCGATGTCAGGCGTGACACCGAGGTACCTCGCAGAATATCTGCCCCTGCAATCGTAGCAGTTGGTATGGTCTTCTTGCCGGCGGCGGCTGTGGAAGTGAAGTTAAGTTAAAGTAAAGTAAAGTAAAGCAAAGCGCGGCGAGGACGACTGAAATTTTGCTTTGGACGTAGGTTTGTGTGGTGGCCCTGAAAAGGGCCGATTGTTGTGAGCCGAGCCGGGCCGGCAAAGCGCGTTGCGTGCAGGGGAGCACGCAGCGCTGCTGGGCGGCGGGTCCGCGTGCCGATTGCCTGGCCTCTCTGTTTAGGCCTTCTTCTCGGTCTTCTTTGGCAGCAGGACGGCCTGGATGTTGGGCAGGACACCACCCTGTGCGATGGTGACGCCCGACAGGAGCTTGTTGAGCTCCTCGTCGTTGCGGATGGCAAGCTGCAGGTGGCGCGGGATGATGCGCGTCTTCTTGTTGTCGCGGGCCGCGTTTCCGGCCAGCTCGAGCACCTCAGCCGCGAGGTACTCCATGACGGCGGCGAGGTAGACGGGCGCCCCGGCGCCGACGCGCTCGGCGTAGTTTCCCTTGCGCAGGAGGCGGTGGATTCTGCCGACCGGGAACTGGAGCCCGGCCCTGCTTGAGCGGGACTTTGACTTGCCCTTGACTTTGCCTCCCTTTCCGCGTCCGGACATGGCGATGCGCTGTGGTGTAAAAAAACGAGACGAGACGAAGGACGGTGCGAGCCGCAGCGAGTCGAGCAGCGGAGTGGCGGCGCCGCCAGGGGTGGGGGTCCTTTATGCTCTCGGGTGCGGCGGCCGGTTGCGCTCGCGGCCCATTGGTCGGCGGCCGCAACGGGGCGAGCTGGTAAAGGTGCGGCGGCGGGGCGCGCTGGGTGCCACTGTGTGGGGAGACGCTGACTAGAGCGGAGCGCTTGCTGCTGGTGTTGCTGCCGTACGTTCTTGTTTGTTTGCGATGCCGCCCAAGACTAGCGGGAAGGCCGCCAAGAAGGCTGGCAAGGCGCAGAAGAACATTTCGAAGGGCGACAAGAAGAAGAAGCGCAAGAGGAAGGAGAGCTATGCCATCTACATCTACAAGGTGCTGAAGCAGGTGCACCCTGACACGGGCATCTCGTCGAAGGCGATGAGCATCATGAACAGCTTCGTGAACGACATTTTCGAGCGCATCGCGGCCGAGGCGTCTCGCCTGGCGCACTACAACAAGCGCTCGACCATCACGTCCCGCGAGATCCAGACCGCTGTGCGGCTGTTGCTGCCTGGCGAGCTGGCCAAGCACGCCGTGAGCGAGGGCACGAAGGCGGTGACCAAGTACACGAGCTCCAAGTAAGGAGGTGGCTCTGGAATGGAAGGAGATCCTCCGTTGCGAGAGCGGCAAAACGGCCCTTTTCAGGGCCACCAAATGGCCTTTGCGGGAAGGGCGGAATTGTTGTTGTTGTTGTTTTTGTTTTGTTTTGTGTGTGAGTGGGTGGACGGTGGCAATAGCTACCGCTTTGGTTGCGACGCGACGGGGTGGGGTGGCCGATGCGATGAATAATTTGATTGTTTATGGGGCGCGTCGCGTGTCGCGTGTTGCGGGGTGCGGCCACGGTGTGACGTGGAATGGAGGCACGTGCGCACAAGTCGTTGTCTGCGAGGGGGGGGGGGGGGAAGTGCGATCGGTGATGTGCCCTTTGGATGGAGGTGCCGGTTAGTTACGTGACGGGTGGAAACGACACGCGATTGTTGGGAATGTCAGTGTGTAACGACGGCCGTTTGCGGGTCGGTTTGCACGCCATATATGGCGAGGGTGAAATGTGTCTGTAAATGCAGCGTGGAGGCGTGTGAGTGACGTTTAAATGTGAACGCGCATTGAGACACACCACTGTGTATTGCATTGTACGGGCGACACGCACGATGATATGTACCTTTCCCCCGACTCTGATTTCGATAGTCGTGTCTGACCGACTGTGTCTGCTTGTGTGCGTACGACGCACGCACACCGACGTCGTCATTGAAGATGCATGCTCGCGTGTCCAGTGCAGTACAGTAGAGTAAGCGCGACGCTAGAAGACGACGGTCGCTTTGGCGAATGTGCGTACACGTGTTTGTGTGTATGTCGGTGATGTGGTCCGATCCGTCGCCTCTGGGAAACTGTCGATCGGCGCGGTACACCGGACGTCTTGAACACCCGTCATACCGTCATACCGTCATACCGTTGGTACACCGTCGCGCTGAGAACGGTTACCGAAAGGTGAACGAACCTCTGATCGGTCGAATGTCTGGGCAGAACGTGAGGAGAGAATGGTGGAGGAAAGGACAGAGGGGAAAAAACAAATATATATATAGAGAGAGAGAGAGAGAGAGAGAGAAAACGGAAAAAAAACCAAACAAAACGGAGAAACGCAGTGTAGAGCAACGGAACGTTCCCGTGTCGGAGGTGTATTGTAGCCGCACTGAAATGCGCGTAACGGCGCGGCGGCAAGTGTCTGCCGTGGTGAACGTTACCTTTGACGGCTGAATTGTGCGTTGCGTTGCTTTGCTTTCCCGGATGTGTATGTAACGTAACGTTCGTTGAGATGGTTCTGAGGAAGAATGTACGACAGTGCCCGTGCCGTCTATGTTCGTGTGCAAAGCCATTGTGTGTGTGTGTGTGTGTGTGTGTGTTGTTTTGAGAATTGCGTCCGGGAATGGCGGTGGGCGTGCCCTGCATGTGGCCCGGAAGGCTGTTCGTTTCGCGGTAGTGTGTGGACAGGGGAGGGGCACGCGTAACGCTGCTGGCATGGCATGGCATGGCATTCGGGAGATGGGAGGGGGCAAACGAAGAAAACAAGACGCGGAGGCTATAAAGACGGGGAGGGGCGCGGTGTGGGTGGCTTGCGCTGCGCTCGGCTGGCGCGTGCGGCGTTGTTTTTGTGCAAAAGAAGAGAAAACGAATGGGTTGCCGGGAGGGGGCCGTTGTGGTGTAGCCGCAGACGCGGCTGTCAGTGAACGTGGTGAGACCGAGGGATGCGGGAGGGGCGGGGGCGGGGAAAACGCTAGAAGAAGGAGAAAAACGCTGCTGCAACCAACATAAAATGAGGCCCTTTGTAACCTGCCAGCAACAAAACAACAACAAAAAAAAAAAAAGGCGTCTATCAACATTGAATGTAAATGGAAATGGACCCAAGTGTAACCTCCCCGCACAAATAGTCGTAAGTAAGTGAGTGAGTGAGTGAGTGAGTGAGTGAGTGAATGATGATAAAAATGTGCCAGAATGTTGTTAACGTCCCTAGAAAATGAACGAACGAAGATTGATGAGAAACGCGCGATAATATGATGAATGGAAATAATGAACCATGAACATCTCAACAGACATAATTGAAAACCCGATAAACGTTGTAAGGGCAGCGCTGGCTGACCTTCGGCCCTGTGTATTCTGAAACGCCCCCCTTTGAACAACAATGTATACAAAACTGTGCTTAAACTGACACACAATATTTTGAGCGCAACGCAATCTGACTATCAAAGATCCCTGCAAAAGAATGGCCCTGAGTAACATTAAAGTACACCTGTCGGAAATCACTTACCTCACAAAAATCTTCATTACTCGAACTACTGCAATACAGCGAGCACCACTGCTGCCAGCTAAATAAGAGATTCCAAACTACGGAGGGCACTAACTACCGATAGGGATAGTTAGCAAAGTAAAGATGTTTAATAGAGAACAACAAACAATGTATTTACCCTTAATATCATCACCAGTCATAATATATGTAATTTGAAACGTCCGCCATCTCTGTCCTCACATGCACCAGTGCTGGCGGCTCACCCCTAACTGCGCAACGCTACGCGCTGTTCACATCCAGCTATAGCAGTTCATGACAACAACAATGCAAACTAGCCACAGACTGCACACAGCACAGGCAGTGATTTTCACGCGGAGCGCTACGTGGCATTACCAATATAAAAATCTAAACAAACAGCGTACGTACAAATTAGAATAAAAAGAGCAAAAGATCGTTACGTCAAAAAAAAAAAAAAAAAAAACAAAAAAGACAAAAGAGAAAAAACAAACTGCATCTATATGTGCTCTTAACTGTAGATACCTGTACACAGCGTCGTGCAATGAATGCCGGCTCACATTTAATTTTGATTGTTGGAGGAAATGCGTAGGAAATATTATTTAAATGGAAATGAATGGTTGTACTTTAAAAAAGTTTGTTTGGAAACAAAGTATTATTGGGGCATTTTGTTGTGAAGAAAATAGTTACAATTGACATACAGTATTAGATTTGCGCAATGCAGCTTCATTACCTTACCTGTAATAACAGTATGCATCGTCCCGAACGGAGACCAGAGTCGCGAGAAGAGCACGCCGCCGCCCGCTCAGTACAACCGTCCACTCGCTAATACTGTCGACTGACTACTACCTCTCCCGACCCGCCACATATAGATGACAACTGTTCCTGCCGACCCGCTACGTGCTACTAGTGTCGTGTGGCGCAGACTAGCGACGATAAGAAACGCTCTGGTCAGAGATTGTGTCGTGCCTCGCCATCGCTGGTAATGAGTACATACGTGTTTCAGCGCGCGTACCGGAAGACGCAGTGCGGAGCCAGAGACTGTGTTGTCGAGGCCGTCGACGCAGTGCATGTCGGTCGGTCGAGTGCGTGCGGGAGGGCAGAGAGGCAGCGTCGGCACGGAGATGCACGCACGGGGGCTGCGGCGTGGCGCGTTTGCGGTAGGCGCCTTTGGTGGCAACGGCCGGGACAAGCAGCGGTGTATGGTGTGGTGCGGGCCGGACAGGGGCGGAGGAGGAGGAGGAGGCGGCGCGACGATGGCATTGGGGCGGAAACGGGGACGGGGACGGCGACGGCGGATGTTGAGAGGCGTCACGCGCGGACCGACACAGACGCACAGATAGATAGGTAGGAAGAAGAAGAAGGGGCGGCTGGTGAGTGAGTGCAATTTAGGCGGTAGACACAAGAGGTCGGCACGGCATTTGCGTGATGTGGCGTTGTGACGGGGTGTGCTCGCTTGCCTCGTTTTGTTGATGCGCGCAGGAAGATGTGCAGAGCAGCGGCGGGCGGCTCGGCTCGGTTCGGTTTGGCCCGGCGGGCCGCGCTGTTGTCGCGGACGTGAGCGCCCCCTGGCGGGTGGCCGGAGGCGGCGCGGCGTGTTGGACGTGTGGCTGGCGGCAGTGCACAATTGCGAGTGGCTGGCGGTGTGGCGGTTGGCGCGTCGGGCGGCCGAGAGAGAGGAGAGGTATGTGTTTGCGGGCGCCTTTGCTGCGCGGCGTCGTGCAGGGCGGGCGGGCGGGCGCCTGTCGACTGTGTGTGTGTGTGTGTGTGTGTGTGTGGCGAATTGGCGGCGTTGTGCTCCGGCCGAAGGCGTCTGGAGAGGAGAGTTGGTCGTGATGTCATGTCGCGCCGTGTCATGTTTGCGAAACGGCTGCCGAGAGGTGTGGTGGTAGCGAGCCGGTCGGTGTCGGTGCGATGGGAATGTGCGTTTGGCGGTTTCGGTGTGCTTTTTGCGGCGTGAGAGTGGGGCGGGCGGGCAGGCTTGCTGTTGTTGGTTCCTTGTGTCTTGTGTGTAGCTTGATGGCAACGTGGAAGGGCGCCGGTTTCGAGCCGTGCGTGTGGTTGTCGACGTTGACTGGTTGGGGTGTGCCGTTGCACGTGCATGTTTGGGTCGTTGGTGTGGTTTTGGCTGGCTGGCTGGCTGGCTGGCTGTGTGTGTGTACGACGGGAAGGGGGAGGCGGCGGTGGATAGTGCAGTAGTTGTGTCGTTGGCACGGGCGTCGGGTGCGGCTGTGCGTAGTGGCGGAAAGGTGTCGGTTGCGGGAAGCGAGGCCGTCGTTGGCGGTGTCGCGTGCCTTCGTGAATCGAGTGGGGGCGGGGAAAGGAGCAGCGTGCCGCTGCGTCGTGGCCGTTAGCCAGAGGCTGTGCTTTGATAGTTTTGTGGACGGTTCGTGCGAGGCGATTTGTTGCCTGCCCTATGTTTGTTTGTTTGTTGTTTTGGAGACGACGACTGGTTGGTGGCGTGCGCGCGAGCGAAGTGGCGGTGTGCGTTTCCCGTGTCGACTGCCGGCCGGCGACAGGTGCGCCGTCGGTGGGGTGGGTGGCCGGCACAAGTAGGGGCGGCGGCGTCGTTGCGGTGTGTTTGTGTTGTCGGCGACAGCTGTTTGTGCGGTGCGTGTGAATGGTGGTGCAAACGTGTGCTGGCGTTGAGGCTGCGACCGCGGCGTGTTGTTGGTTGATGTTGAACAGCGGCTGTGTGCGGTGGTGGTGTTGCCGCACGTGCATCCGGCCCGGCGCGGAAAGCGCAGTTGCGGCGGCCCTTCGGTGCCAGCCACGTCGCGTGAGCGGCGGGTTGCTCTGGTCGACACGTGGTGCTCTGGTTTGTTGTTTGGTGCCCTTTGGCCGGTGGGTGGTCCGTGTGTCTCGGTATCTGGTCGTGGTCGTGCTGCCCGTTTGTCGGCGTTGTCCTGTGGCTTCGCTTTTGTTTTTGCGGCGTGCCGACGACCCGACGCGACCTTTACACCCAAAGTGTGGCGCCCGAAGGTGAACCAACGTCGTAATCCGACCTGGGCGCTTAAGCTCTAAGCCTAAGCTGAGCGAACCGAACCTGTAGCGTTGCGTAGCGTGAGGTGCGGTGAGGTCAGCCTCAGCGCCAAGTAAGCCAAGCTGTCCGGCCGTGAGGTGGGTGGGTAGGTAGGTGCGGCTGCTGCGGCCACCTGACGCCCGACGTGTGTTTGAATGCTTAACCTAAGTTTGAGGCTTAACCTAACCCAAGTGGCCTTAACCTAACCTAACCTAACCTAACCTCTGACGCCCGACGTGTGTTTGAATGCTTAACCTAAGTTTGACGCTTAACCTAACACCGACCCTTAACCTAACCGAGGTGCCCCTAACCTAACCTTAATGTAACGTAACCTAACCTAACCTCTGACGCCTGACGTGTGTTTTGAATGCTTAACCTAACCCAAGTGCCCTTAACCTAACCCACGTCCACCGAACCTAACCGAGACGTGTGAACCTAATGTCTAACTCGTAACGCGTGATGTTGGCTGTCGTGTGTGCTGACGGCAGATTGGGTTGGTCTGTAGTTGCGGATTTCGGGTTTGCCTCGGGCGAGGGGTTGGCTCGTAAGCGGCGAGGGGCGCTCCGGCGGAGCATGTTGCTTTGCAGGCGGCGCCCGTTTTTGCGGCGGGCACAATTGAAATTGTTGGGAAACGAACGAAAGGGCTGTGAATGTTGGCGGGCGAGAGGAGGAGGACGTGGCCCGACGGCTGCGGGCCGATCGGGAAACGGTGGGAGGGCGATGGGGCGGCGGAGGTGCGTTTGCACGGCCGTCATCGCCGCACGCCTCCGCTTGTGTGGCTGTGGCGCCGGCCGCGCTGGCCGGGCTGCCGCGGCGACGGTGCGGGGCTTTTGCCGAAGGTTTGGCCATTGTGGCCGGTCGCCGGCTGGGGCTGTGGGGGCGGCATTTGGGCGTGGGCGGCGATTCTCGGCGGGCCGACCCAGGCTGTAGCGCGCGGTGGCTGCAGTTTGGCCGTGGTTTGCGGCGCTGCCGTGGCGACTGGTTGGCGACTGTGGTGTGGCTGTGTGTAGCCCCATCCTCGGTGGTTTGAAAGGCGCGGGTGGTTGTGGCGCAGGTGTGGGGCTGCTCCGCACAGGCTGTCGGACGTTGGGCGGTAGCAAGCGCGGGAGGCGCGGCGCGGCGGCGCGCAGAGTGGCGGCCGCTCTCTCGGCCGTCCGCGCCCGCCCGCGACACTGGCTGGGCCTGTGCGTCGAGGCGGCTATTCCTCTGCTGTGCGCTCCGCTCGCTGCGTGTCTCCTCTCGCTCTCGCTGCTCGCTGTGTGTTAACGCGCGTCGTCGAAATGGCAGATCAGGCGGCTACGAACGAGACTGCTGCGGCACCCGCCGCCACCGGCACTACGAAGAAGGCAAAGTCTGCGTCGTCTGCGAAGAAGCCGCGCGCCAAGCCTGCGCACCCGCGCACCTCTGAGATGGTGACGGCCGCCATCAAGAGTCTGAAGGAGCGCGGCGGATCGTCGCTGCAGGCGATCAAGAAGTACATTGCCGCGCACTACAAGCTGGACGCGGAGAAGCTGGCGCCGTTTATCAAGAAGTACCTCAAGTCGGCCGTGGTGGCGGGCGAGCTGGTGCAGACGAAGGGGAAGGGCGCGTCCGGCTCTTTCAAGCTTGCCGGCGCCGGCGGCGGGGCGGCTGAGGGCGGCAAGGCTCGTGCTGGCGGTGCCAAGAAGAAGCGCGCCGCTCCGGCCAGCAAGGAGAAGAAGGGCGCCCGTGCGGCCGGCGCAAAGAAGGCTGGTGGCGTGAAGGCGGCGACTGGTCGGAAGGCGGGCGCCGCCAAGAAGGCGTCTGCGGCGTCGGCCGCTCCCGCCGGTGCGAAGAAGGCGGCTGCTGCCAAGCCGGCCAAGGCCAAGTCGCCGTCGAAGGCGAAGAAGGCCGCCAAGGTTCCGACGAAGAAGCCGAAGGCGCCGCGCCCGAAGAAGGCGACGACGCCGTCTAAGGCGAAGGCTTCGCCCAAGAAGAAGAAGTAGAGAGGAATGGGAAAGGAAGGGTTGGCGGTTGACTCCGTCGTCCGCACCCCCCGTCCCCGTCGTCTAGTGGCGCGCAACAGACGCGCGGCCCAAAACGGCCCTTCTCAGGGCCATCAAAGCACGTCGGGAAGGTTTTGATTGTCGTGTTTGTGTTGCGGTGTGGTTGTGTCGTCTGGCGTTTCTGTATGCCCGTGTGTGGATACTGTTTGCGTGCCGTGGTGGTTGGATTGCGGGGGGGGGGTCGGTGGCGGGTGCGGGCGGCGGTAGCGGTTTTGTCGTTGCGGTTGATTGTCGCCGTTTTTTTTTTTTGGTCGCGGCCGGCCGACGGTTGGTTTTGTGTCATGTTGTTTGAATACTTTGGTTGGCCTGCCTGCCGTCTTCTCGGATGTGTCTTGTCTTGTGTGTGTGTTCTTGCAACGGGGGCGGGGGACGTTGAGATGTGGAAAGGGTCGGTGGCGTTGGACGTGCCTGGCTTTTTGTTTCGTTTTCTTTTCGAAACGAAGCGGCGGCCGGCCGTGTGGTTGACGGCGTCGGCCGATGGGTATTGTGCGCTTTGAGCGCCGCGCCGGGGAGGCATGATGTTGATTGTTGCGCGCGCCAGCAAGCTGGCAGGGGAGAGCGGCTGTGGCGGACGGACGGGAAGTGGAAGTGGTGTTTTGTCTTTGGTTCTGTGGTTGTGGGGCGAGAGGCGACCGACAAAGTTTGCTCGCGACGGAGTGATGTTAGTGGCCCTTAAAAGGGCCGTTTTGTTTGTTGCGTGCGTGGGCGGTGCCCAGCGGCTGGCGCGGTGTTTAGGCGCGCTCGCCGCGGATGCGGCGCGCGAGCTGGATGTCCTTGGGCATGATGGTGACGCGCTTGGCGTGGATTGCGCACAGGTTGGTGTCTTCGAAGAGGCCGACGAGGTAGGCCTCGCTGGCCTCCTGCAGGGCCATGACCGCGGAGCTCTGGAAGCGCAGGTCGGTCTTGAAGTCCTGGGCGATCTCGCGCACTAGGCGCTGGAATGGCAGCTTGCGGATGAGCAGCTCTGTGCTCTTCTGGTAGCGCCTGATTTCTCGCAGGGCGACGGTGCCCGGCCTGTAGCGGTGGGGCTTCTTGACGCCGCCGGTGGCGGGCGCGCTCTTCCTCGCCGCCTTGGTGGCGAGCTGTTTGCGCGGCGCCTTTCCGCCGGTGGACTTGCGGGCCGTTTGCTTTGTGCGGGCCATAGCGGTAGCGGTTAGCGGAGCGGCGTGGAGGCGAGCGAGGTGCTGCGTCGGGTGCTGCCTTGACGACACGGGCGCGCGCCAGCCTTCACTTCACTTCACTTCGCACATTGCTGAGGGATGGACCCTCTTCCGGAAACGAAGTTCTAGCGCTTACGCGCTTCTCCTTCTGAAATGGCGGGGTGATGCTACGGGAAAACATGGCGGGTGTTTCTGCTGCTTGACTTGTGCTGGTTTTTTTTTTTTTTTTTTTTTTTTTTTTTTTTTTTTTTTTTTTTTTTTTTTTTTTTTTTTTTTGAAAGATGAAAGAATAGGCAGAGGAATAGTTAGAGAGGCGGAAAACGAACGGCCGAAATGGCTGGCCGGAGGGGAGAATGACTCACGCTGACGGATGATGATGATGACCTCGCACTGCATGGCTATCCGAAGTCGAAGTACTGGCGATACTCGGCGGGGGGACGGCCCGTCACATGGAGTTCCATGAGTTCGGCCAACAGTTGCCATTCTCTGCTCGAGAAGATGGGATGTTTGTCAATGAGGAGTAACTCCTTCCTGGTCAAGAAATTGAGCCACCTGAGCTGATACTGGGTAAAGCGATTAGGGTGATGGGGGAGGGGAGGCCGAAAACGTGGCAGAGTGTAGGGGTACGGGTGGTCAAAGAAGGGATAAGACCCGTCCTGGAGCGATGACACTAGGCCCCGAAGAAAAGGCTGCATCTCGCGTTCAGAGGGAAAGCGGGGTTGCCGCAACCTCTGGATGATGGACTGCTCTACCGTGGAGGAGTCGGTTGTTGCCACAGCACGCTGACCTGCAGACGTCGGAACCGAGGTGGACGACGGAGGCGGCACAGCGTCGGTGTCCATAGGCGCAACCACTGGCGGCGCGGCAGGGGACGGAGCGGCGGACGGCTGTGCGGCCGCATCAACCCCCACCGGCCGACGCACGGGCGGGGCGTCGGCGGGAACCGCCGACGTCTTCTTGGGGCGCTGCAACCTCTTGATGAGCGGCTGCTCCACAGGGGATGAGTCGGTCATTGTCACAGCACGGTGGCCGGCAGGCGTCGGAACTGAGAGGGACGGCTGCGGCGGCACATCGTCGGTGTCCATAGGCGCAACCACTTGCGTCGCGGCAGGGGACGGGTCGGCAGGTGCCTGCGTGGCCGCATCGACCCCCGCCGGCCGGGGCACGGGGGGGGCGGCGGCGGAAACCGCCGACGTCTTCTTGACGGCTCGCAGCTCATCGCGCAGCTGCTGGAGCTGGCGATGGACGGCCGTGAGCTCTTCTTTCAGCGCGGCCCGTTCGGCCGCAAAGGCGGCTTGGAAGCCGGCCATAGCGTGGTCGGTAGCGGCTTCAAGACGGCGCGGCTCGCACCCCACGCCGGAGCGGGGGGGCGGGGCGGCCGACGTGGTCGTGGACGCCGCCGCAGGACGTGGTGCGGCGGACAGACGGCGAAACTCCCGAAGGTAGCCGCAGCTACGCGAATTCGCGGCGTGCGACCCGCCACAATTCACGCACCTGCTGGTCGAACCACGAGGCTTCCTACAGCGGCGAGTGTCGTGAGCCGCCGCGCACTTCAAGCACGCGACGGCGTTCGTGCACTCCCGCGCGGCATGCCCCAGGTGCTGGCAATTGTAGCACTGGAGGCCCATCCGATGCTGCTGCGTTCGCCTGCGCCGTGGCGGACGTGGGCGGCGGCCGGTGAACCCCAACGCGTGGAGGAGAACTTCCAGTGCGGCGGCAAACTGCTGTACAGCCATAGCGTGACGTGCGCGGTGACAGTAGCAATGTGTCGCAGCGAGTCGAGCAGCGAATACTAACTCGGTATGCGCGCGCGCCAGCCACCGTGGTGCGCTTATATGCCCTCGGTTGCGCGTGGTGGGGGGAGGGCGGGCCAGAGTCTATATAGGGGGGCTGGCGCGTGCGCCGGGCGCAGACCGTAGCCGACTCGCTAGCGCCGGGTGAGGAGCCAGCCGCTGCAGCAGACGCTTTGCTTGCCTTGAGCTTTTTGAGGATTTAGAAGAGATGACTGGCCGCGGCAAGGGAGGAAAGGGGCTCGGCAAGGGTGGCGCCAAGCGGCACCGCAAGGTGTTGCGCGACAACATCCAGGGCATCACGAAGCCCGCGATCCGCCGCCTGGCTCGCAGGGGCGGCGTGAAGCGCATCTCTGGTCTGATCTACGAGGAGACCCGCGGAGTGCTGAAGGTGTTCCTGGAGAACGTGATCCGCGACGCGGTGACGTACACTGAGCACGCCAAGCGCAAGACTGTGACGGCCATGGACGTGGTGTACGCCCTGAAGAGGCAGGGGCGCACCCTGTACGGTTTCGGCGGTTAGGCGCGTCGCAGCCGGTGTGCTGTGCCGCGTTGGCCTTCCCGCGGCCGTGGGAGAGACGAAAACGGCCCTTTTCAGGGCCACCACACTGTTCGGAAATTGAAAAGTGCGAAAGAGTCTGTGTTGTTGCTGCGTGTGTTGCCTGCCTGCCTTGTTTCTTTCATTCTTCATTTCGTTTGCGTTTGACTGACGTGACGTGACTGGGAGAAAGGAAAGGAAGCGGGTCTTGTGGCTGTGTGTGTGTGTGTGTGTGTGTGTGTGTGTGTGTGTGTGTGTGCGTGCGCGCGCGCGCGAGAGAGGGCGTTGTGTGTTTGTTTTGTTTATCGATCGATGGAGACGCCGGGCTGTGTGTTGTTGTTGTTGTTGTTGTTGTTGTTGTGCGAGAGGCGGTGAATATTTGCGTGGTTTTGGCTGTGTGTTTGCGGCGGCGTTGGAGTTGCCGAGGCAAGGCGTGCCCATAGGCGGCCGGATCAGCTGTTTCGTTTGTATGGGGCGCGCGGGAGTGGAGGGCGGTGTGTCGACACGCTCGTTTAACAGTTGGTGATTATTGCTGTCGTTGTCGTTTGGAAGGCGACTGTGCGTGCGTGGAGGTGCTTGAGGCAAACGAAAAACAAAAGAGAAACGTGTGTGTGGCCACACGGGCTGTGGACGACAAGATGGCGGCGGCTCTTCTTGTTGTTCTTCTCTCTTTCCTTTAGTCCTCTACCGTTAGAGGGGGAGTTGGTGGAGGTTATTGTCGCCTGTGGACATTTGCTCCTCTTTTCTGTGTGTTGTTCTTATCTTTGGTAGTGTGCTTTTTCGGACGTTGCTGTTTGTTGAGAGTGATTATGTGTTCTGTTTGTGCTACTGCTGGAGTAGCGACTCGGGTCTTGCACATCTGTCCCTGTGGTGTTCATATTGCCCAAGGGTCAAGACGTAATAGTCATTTTCTGAATTCCGCGCGGTGGCGTAGAACGCTTCTGCCAGGGCGCGGAATCGTGTTGTGGGTGGTTGTAGGCAGGTCTGCCGCGGGGACGTGTAAGGCCCGTCGTAGAGCGCTCTGCTTTGGACCCTTCTGTAGGCGATGCATCGTCGACCTGGCTGCATAGCCCCTATAGAGGGCGCGCATATTTCCAGTATCGCTACCCCTGTTGCGGGGTCGAGGGAACAGGGGTACAGGATCTGCATCCTGGCGTGAGCGTTTGTGCCAAGTTGCCCTATGTGACACTTCGATGTCAGGCGTGACACCGAGGTACCTCGCAGAATATCTGCCCCTGCAATCGTAGCAGTTGGTATGGTCTTCTTGCCGGCGGCGGCTGTGGAAGTGAAGTTAAGTTAAAGTAAAGTAAAGTAAAGCAAAGCGCGGCGAGGACGACTGAAATTTTGCTTTGGACGTAGGTTTGTGTGGTGGCCCTGAAAAGGGCCGATTGTTGTGAGCCGAGCCGGGCCGGCAAAGCGCGTTGCGTGCAGGGGAGCACGCAGCGCTGCTGGGCGGCGGGTCCGCGTGCCGATTGCCTGGCCTCTCTGTTTAGGCCTTCTTCTCGGTCTTCTTTGGCAGCAGGACGGCCTGGATGTTGGGCAGGACACCACCCTGTGCGATGGTGACGCCCGACAGGAGCTTGTTGAGCTCCTCGTCGTTGCGGATGGCAAGCTGCAGGTGGCGCGGGATGATGCGCGTCTTCTTGTTGTCGCGGGCCGCGTTTCCGGCCAGCTCGAGCACCTCAGCCGCGAGGTACTCCATGACGGCGGCGAGGTAGACGGGCGCCCCGGCGCCGACGCGCTCGGCGTAGTTTCCCTTGCGCAGGAGGCGGTGGATTCTGCCGACCGGGAACTGGAGCCCGGCCCTGCTTGAGCGGGACTTTGACTTGCCCTTGACTTTGCCTCCCTTTCCGCGTCCGGACATGGCGATGCGCTGTGGTGTAAAAAAACGAGACGAGACGAAGGACGGTGCGAGCCGCAGCGAGTCGAGCAGCGGAGTGGCGGCGCCGCCAGGGGTGGGGGTCCTTTATGCTCTCGGGTGCGGCGGCCGGTTGCGCTCGCGGCCCATTGGTCGGCGGCCGCAACGGGGCGAGCTGGTAAAGGTGCGGCGGCGGGGCGCGCTGGGTGCCACTGTGTGGGGAGACGCTGACTAGAGCGGAGCGCTTGCTGCTGGTGTTGCTGCCGTACGTTCTTGTTTGTTTGCGATGCCGCCCAAGACTAGCGGGAAGGCCGCCAAGAAGGCTGGCAAGGCGCAGAAGAACATTTCGAAGGGCGACAAGAAGAAGAAGCGCAAGAGGAAGGAGAGCTATGCCATCTACATCTACAAGGTGCTGAAGCAGGTGCACCCTGACACGGGCATCTCGTCGAAGGCGATGAGCATCATGAACAGCTTCGTGAACGACATTTTCGAGCGCATCGCGGCCGAGGCGTCTCGCCTGGCGCACTACAACAAGCGCTCGACCATCACGTCCCGCGAGATCCAGACCGCTGTGCGGCTGTTGCTGCCTGGCGAGCTGGCCAAGCACGCCGTGAGCGAGGGCACGAAGGCGGTGACCAAGTACACGAGCTCCAAGTAAGGAGGTGGCTCTGGAATGGAAGGAGATCCTCCGTTGCGAGAGCGGCAAAACGGCCCTTTTCAGGGCCACCAAATGGCCTTTGCGGGAAGGGCGGAATTGTTGTTGTTGTTGTTTTTGTTTTGTTTTGTGTGTGAGTGGGTGGACGGTGGCAATAGCTACCGCTTTGGTTGCGACGCGACGGGGTGGGGTGGCCGATGCGATGAATAATTTGATTGTTTATGGGGCGCGTCGCGTGTCGCGTGTTGCGGGGTGCGGCCACGGTGTGACGTGGAATGGAGGCACGTGCGCACAAGTCGTTGTCTGCGAGGGGGGGGGGGGGAAGTGCGATCGGTGATGTGCCCTTTGGATGGAGGTGCCGGTTAGTTACGTGACGGGTGGAAACGACACGCGATTGTTGGGAATGTCAGTGTGTAACGACGGCCGTTTGCGGGTCGGTTTGCACGCCATATATGGCGAGGGTGAAATGTGTCTGTAAATGCAGCGTGGAGGCGTGTGAGTGACGTTTAAATGTGAACGCGCATTGAGACACACCACTGTGTATTGCATTGTACGGGCGACACGCACGATGATATGTACCTTTCCCCCGACTCTGATTTCGATAGTCGTGTCTGACCGACTGTGTCTGCTTGTGTGCGTACGACGCACGCACACCGACGTCGTCATTGAAGATGCATGCTCGCGTGTCCAGTGCAGTACAGTAGAGTAAGCGCGACGCTAGAAGACGACGGTCGCTTTGGCGAATGTGCGTACACGTGTTTGTGTGTATGTCGGTGATGTGGTCCGATCCGTCGCCTCTGGGAAACTGTCGATCGGCGCGGTACACCGGACGTCTTGAACACCCGTCATACCGTCATACCGTCATACCGTTGGTACACCGTCGCGCTGAGAACGGTTACCGAAAGGTGAACGAACCTCTGATCGGTCGAATGTCTGGGCAGAACGTGAGGAGAGAATGGTGGAGGAAAGGACAGAGGGGAAAAAACAAATATATATATAGAGAGAGAGAGAGAGAGAGAGAGAAAACGGAAAAAAAACCAAACAAAACGGAGAAACGCAGTGTAGAGCAACGGAACGTTCCCGTGTCGGAGGTGTATTGTAGCCGCACTGAAATGCGCGTAACGGCGCGGCGGCAAGTGTCTGCCGTGGTGAACGTTACCTTTGACGGCTGAATTGTGCGTTGCGTTGCTTTGCTTTCCCGGATGTGTATGTAACGTAACGTTCGTTGAGATGGTTCTGAGGAAGAATGTACGACAGTGCCCGTGCCGTCTATGTTCGTGTGCAAAGCCATTGTGTGTGTGTGTGTGTGTGTGTGTGTTGTTTTGAGAATTGCGTCCGGGAATGGCGGTGGGCGTGCCCTGCATGTGGCCCGGAAGGCTGTTCGTTTCGCGGTAGTGTGTGGACAGGGGAGGGGCACGCGTAACGCTGCTGGCATGGCATGGCATGGCATTCGGGAGATGGGAGGGGGCAAACGAAGAAAACAAGACGCGGAGGCTATAAAGACGGGGAGGGGCGCGGTGTGGGTGGCTTGCGCTGCGCTCGGCTGGCGCGTGCGGCGTTGTTTTTGTGCAAAAGAAGAGAAAACGAATGGGTTGCCGGGAGGGGGCCGTTGTGGTGTAGCCGCAGACGCGGCTGTCAGTGAACGTGGTGAGACCGAGGGATGCGGGAGGGGCGGGGGCGGGGAAAACGCTAGAAGAAGGAGAAAAACGCTGCTGCAACCAACATAAAATGAGGCCCTTTGTAACCTGCCAGCAACAAAACAACAACAAAAAAAAAAAAAGGCGTCTATCAACATTGAATGTAAATGGAAATGGACCCAAGTGTAACCTCCCCGCACAAATAGTCGTAAGTAAGTGAGTGAGTGAGTGAGTGAGTGAGTGAGTGAATGATGATAAAAATGTGCCAGAATGTTGTTAACGTCCCTAGAAAATGAACGAACGAAGATTGATGAGAAACGCGCGATAATATGATGAATGGAAATAATGAACCATGAACATCTCAACAGACATAATTGAAAACCCGATAAACGTTGTAAGGGCAGCGCTGGCTGACCTTCGGCCCTGTGTATTCTGAAACGCCCCCCTTTGAACAACAATGTATACAAAACTGTGCTTAAACTGACACACAATATTTTGAGCGCAACGCAATCTGACTATCAAAGATCCCTGCAAAAGAATGGCCCTGAGTAACATTAAAGTACACCTGTCGGAAATCACTTACCTCACAAAAATCTTCATTACTCGAACTACTGCAATACAGCGAGCACCACTGCTGCCAGCTAAATAAGAGATTCCAAACTACGGAGGGCACTAACTACCGATAGGGATAGTTAGCAAAGTAAAGATGTTTAATAGAGAACAACAAACAATGTATTTACCCTTAATATCATCACCAGTCATAATATATGTAATTTGAAACGTCCGCCATCTCTGTCCTCACATGCACCAGTGCTGGCGGCTCACCCCTAACTGCGCAACGCTACGCGCTGTTCACATCCAGCTATAGCAGTTCATGACAACAACAATGCAAACTAGCCACAGACTGCACACAGCACAGGCAGTGATTTTCACGCGGAGCGCTACGTGGCATTACCAATATAAAAATCTAAACAAACAGCGTACGTACAAATTAGAATAAAAAGAGCAAAAGATCGTTACGTCAAAAAAAAAAAAAAAAAACAAAAAAGACAAAAGAGAAAAAACAAACTGCATCTATATGTGCTCTTAACTGTAGATACCTGTACACAGCGTCGTGCAATGAATGCCGGCTCACATTTAATTTTGATTGTTGGAGGAAATGCGTAGGAAATATTATTTAAATGGAAATGAATGGTTGTACTTTAAAAAAGTTTGTTTGGAAACAAAGTATTATTGGGGCATTTTGTTGTGAAGAAAATAGTTACAATTGACATACAGTATTAGATTTGCGCAATGCAGCTTCATTACCTTACCTGTAATAACAGTATGCATCGTCCCGAACGGAGACCAGAGTCGCGAGAAGAGCACGCCGCCGCCCGCTCAGTACAACCGTCCACTCGCTAATACTGTCGACTGACTACTACCTCTCCCGACCCGCCACATATAGATGACAACTGTTCCTGCCGACCCGCTACGTGCTACTAGTGTCGTGTGGCGCAGACTAGCGACGATAAGAAACGCTCTGGTCAGAGATTGTGTCGTGCCTCGCCATCGCTGGTAATGAGTACATACGTGTTTCAGCGCGCGTACCGGAAGACGCAGTGCGGAGCCAGAGACTGTGTTGTCGAGGCCGTCGACGCAGTGCATGTCGGTCGGTCGAGTGCGTGCGGGAGGGCAGAGAGGCAGCGTCGGCACGGAGATGCACGCACGGGGGCTGCGGCGTGGCGCGTTTGCGGTAGGCGCCTTTGGTGGCAACGGCCGGGACAAGCAGCGGTGTATGGTGTGGTGCGGGCCGGACAGGGGCGGAGGAGGAGGAGGAGGCGGCGCGACGATGGCATTGGGGCGGAAACGGGGACGGGGACGGCGACGGCGGATGTTGAGAGGCGTCACGCGCGGACCGACACAGACGCACAGATAGATAGGTAGGAAGAAGAAGAAGGGGCGGCTGGTGAGTGAGTGCAATTTAGGCGGTAGACACAAGAGGTCGGCACGGCATTTGCGTGATGTGGCGTTGTGACGGGGTGTGCTCGCTTGCCTCGTTTTGTTGATGCGCGCAGGAAGATGTGCAGAGCAGCGGCGGGCGGCTCGGCTCGGTTCGGTTTGGCCCGGCGGGCCGCGCTGTTGTCGCGGACGTGAGCGCCCCCTGGCGGGTGGCCGGAGGCGGCGCGGCGTGTTGGACGTGTGGCTGGCGGCAGTGCACAATTGCGAGTGGCTGGCGGTGTGGCGGTTGGCGCGTCGGGCGGCCGAGAGAGAGGAGAGGTATGTGTTTGCGGGCGCCTTTGCTGCGCGGCGTCGTGCAGGGCGGGCGGGCGGGCGCCTGTCGACTGTGTGTGTGTGTGTGTGTGTGTGTGTGGCGAATTGGCGGCGTTGTGCTCCGGCCGAAGGCGTCTGGAGAGGAGAGTTGGTCGTGATGTCATGTCGCGCCGTGTCATGTTTGCGAAACGGCTGCCGAGAGGTGTGGTGGTAGCGAGCCGGTCGGTGTCGGTGCGATGGGAATGTGCGTTTGGCGGTTTCGGTGTGCTTTTTGCGGCGTGAGAGTGGGGCGGGCGGGCAGGCTTGCTGTTGTTGGTTCCTTGTGTCTTGTGTGTAGCTTGATGGCAACGTGGAAGGGCGCCGGTTTCGAGCCGTGCGTGTGGTTGTCGACGTTGACTGGTTGGGGTGTGCCGTTGCACGTGCATGTTTGGGTCGTTGGTGTGGTTTTGGCTGGCTGGCTGGCTGGCTGGCTGTGTGTGTGTACGACGGGAAGGGGGAGGCGGCGGTGGATAGTGCAGTAGTTGTGTCGTTGGCACGGGCGTCGGGTGCGGCTGTGCGTAGTGGCGGAAAGGTGTCGGTTGCGGGAAGCGAGGCCGTCGTTGGCGGTGTCGCGTGCCTTCGTGAATCGAGTGGGGGCGGGGAAAGGAGCAGCGTGCCGCTGCGTCGTGGCCGTTAGCCAGAGGCTGTGCTTTGATAGTTTTGTGGACGGTTCGTGCGAGGCGATTTGTTGCCTGCCCTATGTTTGTTTGTTTGTTGTTTTGGAGACGACGACTGGTTGGTGGCGTGCGCGCGAGCGAAGTGGCGGTGTGCGTTTCCCGTGTCGACTGCCGGCCGGCGACAGGTGCGCCGTCGGTGGGGTGGGTGGCCGGCACAAGTAGGGGCGGCGGCGTCGTTGCGGTGTGTTTGTGTTGTCGGCGACAGCTGTTTGTGCGGTGCGTGTGAATGGTGGTGCAAACGTGTGCTGGCGTTGAGGCTGCGACCGCGGCGTGTTGTTGGTTGATGTTGAACAGCGGCTGTGTGCGGTGGTGGTGTTGCCGCACGTGCATCCGGCCCGGCGCGGAAAGCGCAGTTGCGGCGGCCCTTCGGTGCCAGCCACGTCGCGTGAGCGGCGGGTTGCTCTGGTCGACACGTGGTGCTCTGGTTTGTTGTTTGGTGCCCTTTGGCCGGTGGGTGGTCCGTGTGTCTCGGTATCTGGTCGTGGTCGTGCTGCCCGTTTGTCGGCGTTGTCCTGTGGCTTCGCTTTTGTTTTTGCGGCGTGCCGACGACCCGACGCGACCTTTACACCCAAAGTGTGGCGCCCGAAGGTGAACCAACGTCGTAATCCGACCTGGGCGCTTAAGCTCTAAGCCTAAGCTGAGCGAACCGAACCTGTAGCGTTGCGTAGCGTGAGGTGCGGTGAGGTCAGCCTCAGCGCCAAGTAAGCCAAGCTGTCCGGCCGTGAGGTGGGTGGGTAGGTAGGTGCGGCTGCTGCGGCCACCTGACGCCCGACGTGTGTTTGAATGCTTAACCTAAGTTTGAGGCTTAACCTAACCCAAGTGGCCTTAACCTAACCTAACCTAACCTAACCTCTGACGCCCGACGTGTGTTTGAATGCTTAACCTAAGTTTGACGCTTAACCTAACACCGACCCTTAACCTAACCGAGGTGCCCCTAACCTAACCTTAATGTAACGTAACCTAACCTAACCTCTGACGCCTGACGTGTGTTTTGAATGCTTAACCTAACCCAAGTGCCCTTAACCTAACCCACGTCCACCGAACCTAACCGAGACGTGTGAACCTAATGTCTAACTCGTAACGCGTGATGTTGGCTGTCGTGTGTGCTGACGGCAGATTGGGTTGGTCTGTAGTTGCGGATTTCGGGTTTGCCTCGGGCGAGGGGTTGGCTCGTAAGCGGCGAGGGGCGCTCCGGCGGAGCATGTTGCTTTGCAGGCGGCGCCCGTTTTTGCGGCGGGCACAATTGAAATTGTTGGGAAACGAACGAAAGGGCTGTGAATGTTGGCGGGCGAGAGGAGGAGGACGTGGCCCGACGGCTGCGGGCCGATCGGGAAACGGTGGGAGGGCGATGGGGCGGCGGAGGTGCGTTTGCACGGCCGTCATCGCCGCACGCCTCCGCTTGTGTGGCTGTGGCGCCGGCCGCGCTGGCCGGGCTGCCGCGGCGACGGTGCGGGGCTTTTGCCGAAGGTTTGGCCATTGTGGCCGGTCGCCGGCTGGGGCTGTGGGGGCGGCATTTGGGCGTGGGCGGCGATTCTCGGCGGGCCGACCCAGGCTGTAGCGCGCGGTGGCTGCAGTTTGGCCGTGGTTTGCGGCGCTGCCGTGGCGACTGGTTGGCGACTGTGGTGTGGCTGTGTGTAGCCCCATCCTCGGTGGTTTGAAAGGCGCGGGTGGTTGTGGCGCAGGTGTGGGGCTGCTCCGCACAGGCTGTCGGACGTTGGGCGGTAGCAAGCGCGGGAGGCGCGGCGCGGCGGCGCGCAGAGTGGCGGCCGCTCTCTCGGCCGTCCGCGCCCGCCCGCGACACTGGCTGGGCCTGTGCGTCGAGCGGCTATTCCTCTGCTGTGCGCTCCGCTCGCTGCGTGTCTCCTCTCGCTCTCGCTGCTCGCTGTGTGTTAACGCGCGTCGTCGAAATGGCAGATCAGGCGGCTACGAACGAGACTGCTGCGGCACCCGCCGCCACCGGCACTACGAAGAAGGCAAAGTCTGCGTCGTCTGCGAAGAAGCCGCGCGCCAAGCCTGCGCACCCGCGCACCTCTGAGATGGTGACGGCCGCCATCAAGAGTCTGAAGGAGCGCGGCGGATCGTCGCTGCAGGCGATCAAGAAGTACATTGCCGCGCACTACAAGCTGGACGCGGAGAAGCTGGCGCCGTTTATCAAGAAGTACCTCAAGTCGGCCGTGGTGGCGGGCGAGCTGGTGCAGACGAAGGGGAAGGGCGCGTCCGGCTCTTTCAAGCTTGCCGGCGCCGGCGGCGGGGCGGCTGAGGGCGGCAAGGCTCGTGCTGGCGGTGCCAAGAAGAAGCGCGCCGCTCCGGCCAGCAAGGAGAAGAAGGGCGCCCGTGCGGCCGGCGCAAAGAAGGCTGGTGGCGTGAAGGCGGCGACTGGTCGGAAGGCGGGCGCCGCCAAGAAGGCGTCTGCGGCGTCGGCCGCTCCCGCCGGTGCGAAGAAGGCGGCTGCTGCCAAGCCGGCCAAGGCCAAGTCGCCGTCGAAGGCGAAGAAGGCCGCCAAGGTTCCGACGAAGAAGCCGAAGGCGCCGCGCCCGAAGAAGGCGACGACGCCGTCTAAGGCGAAGGCTTCGCCCAAGAAGAAGAAGTAGAGAGGAATGGGAAAGGAAGGGTTGGCGGTTGACTCCGTCGTCCGCACCCCCCGTCCCCGTCGTCTAGTGGCGCGCAACAGACGCGCGGCCCAAAACGGCCCTTCTCAGGGCCATCAAAGCACGTCGGGAAGGTTTTGATTGTCGTGTTTGTGTTGCGGTGTGGTTGTGTCGTCTGGCGTTTCTGTATGCCCGTGTGTGGATACTGTTTGCGTGCCGTGGTGGTTGGATTGCGGGGGGGGGGTCGGTGGCGGGTGCGGGCGGCGGTAGCGGTTTTGTCGTTGCGGTTGATTGTCGCCGTTTTTTTTTTTTGGTCGCGGCCGGCCGACGGTTGGTTTTGTGTCATGTTGTTTGAATACTTTGGTTGGCCTGCCTGCCGTCTTCTCGGATGTGTCTTGTCTTGTGTGTGTGTTCTTGCAACGGGGGCGGGGGACGTTGAGATGTGGAAAGGGTCGGTGGCGTTGGACGTGCCTGGCTTTTTGTTTCGTTTTCTTTTCGAAACGAAGCGGCGGCCGGCCGTGTGGTTGACGGCGTCGGCCGATGGGTATTGTGCGCTTTGAGCGCCGCGCCGGGGAGGCATGATGTTGATTGTTGCGCGCGCCAGCAAGCTGGCAGGGGAGAGCGGCTGTGGCGGACGGACGGGAAGTGGAAGTGGTGTTTTGTCTTTGGTTCTGTGGTTGTGGGGCGAGAGGCGACCGACAAAGTTTGCTCGCGACGGAGTGATGTTAGTGGCCCTTAAAAGGGCCGTTTTGTTTGTTGCGTGCGTGGGCGGTGCCCAGCGGCTGGCGCGGTGTTTAGGCGCGCTCGCCGCGGATGCGGCGCGCGAGCTGGATGTCCTTGGGCATGATGGTGACGCGCTTGGCGTGGATTGCGCACAGGTTGGTGTCTTCGAAGAGGCCGACGAGGTAGGCCTCGCTGGCCTCCTGCAGGGCCATGACCGCGGAGCTCTGGAAGCGCAGGTCGGTCTTGAAGTCCTGGGCGATCTCGCGCACTAGGCGCTGGAATGGCAGCTTGCGGATGAGCAGCTCTGTGCTCTTCTGGTAGCGCCTGATTTCTCGCAGGGCGACGGTGCCCGGCCTGTAGCGGTGGGGCTTCTTGACGCCGCCGGTGGCGGGCGCGCTCTTCCTCGCCGCCTTGGTGGCGAGCTGTTTGCGCGGCGCCTTTCCGCCGGTGGACTTGCGGGCCGTTTGCTTTGTGCGGGCCATAGCGGTAGCGGTTAGCGGAGCGGCGTGGAGGCGAGCGAGGTGCTGCGTCGGGTGCTGCCTTGACGACACGGGCGCGCGCCAGCCACCGTGGTGCGCTTATATGCCCTCGGTTGCGCGTGGTGGGGGGAGGGCGGGCCAGAGTCTATATAGGGGGGCTGGCGCGTGCGCCGGGCGCAGACCGTAGCCGACTCGCTAGCGCCGGGTGAGGAGCCAGCCGCTGCAGCAGACGCTTTGCTTGCCTTGAGCTTTTTGAGGATTTAGAAGAGATGACTGGCCGCGGCAAGGGAGGAAAGGGGCTCGGCAAGGGTGGCGCCAAGCGGCACCGCAAGGTGTTGCGCGACAACATCCAGGGCATCACGAAGCCCGCGATCCGCCGCCTGGCTCGCAGGGGCGGCGTGAAGCGCATCTCTGGTCTGATCTACGAGGAGACCCGCGGAGTGCTGAAGGTGTTCCTGGAGAACGTGATCCGCGACGCGGTGACGTACACTGAGCACGCCAAGCGCAAGACTGTGACGGCCATGGACGTGGTGTACGCCCTGAAGAGGCAGGGGCGCACCCTGTACGGTTTCGGCGGTTAGGCGCGTCGCAGCCGGTGTGCTGTGCCGCGTTGGCCTTCCCGCGGCCGTGGGAGAGACGAAAACGGCCCTTTTCAGGGCCACCACACTGTTCGGAAATTGAAAAGTGCGAAAGAGTCTGTGTTGTTGCTGCGTGTGTTGCCTGCCTGCCTTGTTTCTTTCATTCTTCATTTCGTTTGCGTTTGACTGACGTGACGTGACTGGGAGAAAGGAAAGGAAGCGGGTCTTGTGGCTGTGTGTGTGTGTGTGTGTGTGTGTGTGTGTGTGTGTGTGTGTGTGCGTGCGCGCGCGCGCGAGAGAGGGCGTTGTGTGTTTGTTTTGTTTATCGATCGATGGAGACGCCGGGCTGTGTGTTGTTGTTGTTGTTGTTGTTGTTGTTGTGCGAGAGGCGGTGAATATTTGCGTGGTTTTGGCTGTGTGTTTGCGGCGGCGTTGGAGTTGCCGAGGCAAGGCGTGCCCATAGGCGGCCGGATCAGCTGTTTCGTTTGTATGGGGCGCGCGGGAGTGGAGGGCGGTGTGTCGACACGCTCGTTTAACAGTTGGTGATTATTGCTGTCGTTGTCGTTTGGAAGGCGACTGTGCGTGCGTGGAGGTGCTTGAGGCAAACGAAAAACAAAAGAGAAACGTGTGTGTGGCCACACGGGCTGTGGACGACAAGATGGCGGCGGCTCTTCTTGTTGTTCTTCTCTCTTTCCTTTAGTCCTCTACCGTTAGAGGGGGAGTTGGTGGAGGTTATTGTCGCCTGTGGACATTTGCTCCTCTTTTCTGTGTGTTGTTCTTATCTTTGGTAGTGTGCTTTTTCGGACGTTGCTGTTTGTTGAGAGTGATTATGTGTTCTGTTTGTGCTACTGCTGGAGTAGCGACTCGGGTCTTGCACATCTGTCCCTGTGGTGTTCATATTGCCCAAGGGTCAAGACGTAATAGTCATTTTCTGAATTCCGCGCGGTGGCGTAGAACGCTTGTGCCAGGGCGCGGAATCGTGTTGTGGGTGGTTGTAGGCAGGTCTGCCGCGGGGACGTGTAAGGCCCGTCGTAGAGCGCTCTGCTTTGGACCCTTCTGTAGGCGATGCATCGTCGACCTGGCTGCATAGCCCCTATAGAGGGCGCGCATATTTCCAGTATCGCTACCCCTGTTGCGGGGTCGAGGGAACAGGGGTACAGGATCTGCATCCTGGCGTGAGCGTTTGTGCCAAGTTGCCCTATGTGACACTTCGATGTCAGGCGTGACACCGAGGTACCTCGCAGAATATCTGCCCCTGCAATCGTAGCAGTTGGTATGGTCTTCTTGCCGGCGGCGGCTGTGGAAGTGAAGTTAAGTTAAAGTAAAGTAAAGTAAAGCAAAGCGCGGCGAGGACGACTGAAATTTTGCTTTGGACGTAGGTTTGTGTGGTGGCCCTGAAAAGGGCCGATTGTTGTGAGCCGAGCCGGGCCGGCAAAGCGCGTTGCGTGCAGGGGAGCACGCAGCGCTGCTGGGCGGCGGGTCCGCGTGCCGATTGCCTGGCCTCTCTGTTTAGGCCTTCTTCTCGGTCTTCTTTGGCAGCAGGACGGCCTGGATGTTGGGCAGGACACCACCCTGTGCGATGGTGACGCCCGACAGGAGCTTGTTGAGCTCCTCGTCGTTGCGGATGGCAAGCTGCAGGTGGCGCGGGATGATGCGCGTCTTCTTGTTGTCGCGGGCCGCGTTTCCGGCCAGCTCGAGCACCTCAGCCGCGAGGTACTCCATGACGGCGGCGAGGTAGACGGGCGCCCCGGCGCCGACGCGCTCGGCGTAGTTTCCCTTGCGCAGGAGGCGGTGGATTCTGCCGACCGGGAACTGGAGCCCGGCCCTGCTTGAGCGGGACTTTGACTTGCCCTTGACTTTGCCTCCCTTTCCGCGTCCGGACATGGCGATGCGCTGTGGTGTAAAAAAACGAGACGAGACGAAGGACGGTGCGAGCCGCAGCGAGTCGAGCAGCGGAGTGGCGGCGCCGCCAGGGGTGGGGGTCCTTTATGCTCTCGGGTGCGGCGGCCGGTTGCGCTCGCGGCCCATTGGTCGGCGGCCGCAACGGGGCGAGCTGGTAAAGGTGCGGCGGCGGGGCGCGCTGGGTGCCACTGTGTGGGGAGACGCTGACTAGAGCGGAGCGCTTGCTGCTGGTGTTGCTGCCGTACGTTCTTGTTTGTTTGCGATGCCGCCCAAGACTAGCGGGAAGGCCGCCAAGAAGGCTGGCAAGGCGCAGAAGAACATTTCGAAGGGCGACAAGAAGAAGAAGCGCAAGAGGAAGGAGAGCTATGCCATCTACATCTACAAGGTGCTGAAGCAGGTGCACCCTGACACGGGCATCTCGTCGAAGGCGATGAGCATCATGAACAGCTTCGTGAACGACATTTTCGAGCGCATCGCGGCCGAGGCGTCTCGCCTGGCGCACTACAACAAGCGCTCGACCATCACGTCCCGCGAGATCCAGACCGCTGTGCGGCTGTTGCTGCCTGGCGAGCTGGCCAAGCACGCCGTGAGCAGAGGGCACGAAGGCGGTGACCAAGTACACGAGCTCCAAGTAAGGAGGTGGCTCTGGAATGGAAGGAGATCCTCCGTTGCGAGAGCGGCAAAACGGCCCTTTTCAGGGCCACCAAATGGCCTTTGCGGGAAGGGCGGAATTGTTGTTGTTGTTGTTTTTGTTTTGTTTTGTGTGTGAGTGGGTGGACGGTGGCAATAGCTACCGCTTTGGTTGCGACGCGACGGGGTGGGGTGGCCGATGCGATGAATAATTTGATTGTTTATGGGGCGCGTCGCGTGTCGCGTGTTGCGGGGTGCGGCCACGGTGTGACGTGGAATGGAGGCACGTGCGCACAAGTCGTTGTCTGCGAGGGGGGGGGGGGAAGTGCGATCGGTGATGTGCCCTTTGGATGGAGGTGCCGGTTAGTTACGTGACGGGTGGAAACGACACGCGATTGTTGGGAATGTCAGTGTGTAACGACGGCCGTTTGCGGGTCGGTTTGCACGCCATATATGGCGAGGGTGAAATGTGTCTGTAAATGCAGCGTGGAGGCGTGTGAGTGACGTTTAAATGTGAACGCGCATTGAGACACACCACTGTGTATTGCATTGTACGGGCGACACGCACGATGATATGTACCTTTCCCCCGACTCTGATTTCGATAGTCGTGTCTGACCGACTGTGTCTGCTTGTGTGCGTACGACGCACGCACACCGACGTCGTCATTGAAGATGCATGCTCGCGTGTCCAGTGCAGTACAGTAGAGTAAGCGCGACGCTAGAAGACGACGGTCGCTTTGGCGAATGTGCGTACACGTGTTTGTGTGTATGTCGGTGATGTGGTCCGATCCGTCGCCTCTGGGAAACTGTCGATCGGCGCGGTACACCGGACGTCTTGAACACCCGTCATACCGTCATACCGTCATACCGTTGGTACACCGTCGCGCTGAGAACGGTTACCGAAAGGTGAACGAACCTCTGATCGGTCGAATGTCTGGGCAGAACGTGAGGAGAGAATGGTGGAGGAAAGGACAGAGGGGAAAAAAACAAATATATATATAGAGAGAGAGAGAGAGAGAGAGAGAGAGAGAGAAAACGGAAAAAAAAACCAAACAAAACGGAGAAACGCAGTGTAGAGCAACGGAACGTTCCCGTGTCGGAGGTGTATTGTAGCCGCACTGAAATGCGCGTAACGGCGCGGCGGCAAGTGTCTGCCGTGGTGAACGTTACCTTTGACGGCTGAATTGTGCGTTGCGTTGCTTTGCTTTCCCGGATGTGTATGTAACGTAACGTTCGTTGAGATGGTTCTGAGGAAGAATGTACGACAGTGCCCGTGCCGTCTATGTTCGTGTGCAAAGCCATTGTGTGTGTGTGTGTGTGTGTGTGTGTTGTTTTGAGAATTGCGTCCGGGAATGGCGGTGGGCGTGCCCTGCATGTGGCCCGGAAGGCTGTTCGTTTCGCGGTAGTGTGTGGACAGGGGAGGGGCACGCGTAACGCTGCTGGCATGGCATGGCATGGCATTCGGGAGATGGGAGGGGGCAAACGAAGAAAACAAGACGCGGAGGCTATAAAGACGGGGAGGGGCGCGGTGTGGGTGGCTTGCGCTGCGCTCGGCTGGCGCGTGCGGCGTTGTTTTTGTGCAAAAGAAGAGAAAACGAATGGGTTGCCGGGAGGGGGCCGTTGTGGTGTAGCCGCAGACGCGGCTGTCAGTGAACGTGGTGAGACCGAGGGATGCGGGAGGGGCGGGGGCGGGGAAGACGCTAGAAGAAGGAGAAAAACGCTGCTGCAACCAACATAAAATGAGGCCCTTTGTAACCTGCCAGCAACAAAACAACAACAAAAAAAAAAAAAAGGCGTCTATCAACATTGAATGTAAATGGAAATGGACCCAAGTGTAACCTCCCCGCACAAATAGTCGTAAGTAAGTGAGTGAGTGAGTGAGTGAGTGAGTGAGTGAATGATGATAAAAATGTGCCAGAATGTTGTTAACGTCCCTAGAAAATGAACGAACGAAGATTGATGAGAAACGCGCGAT
Organism: Schistocerca cancellata; assembly: GCF_023864275.1. NCBI lineage: Eukaryota > Metazoa > Arthropoda > Insecta > Orthoptera > Acrididae > Schistocerca > Schistocerca cancellata. The sequence continues at coordinate 157,163 of NW_026047172.1, forward strand.
AATATGATGAATGGAAATAATGAACCATGAACATCTCAACAGACATAATTGAAAACCCGATAAACGTTGTAAGGGCAGCGCTGGCTGACCTTCGGCCCTGTGTATTCTGAAACGCCCCCCTTTGAACAACAATGTATACAAAACTGTGCTTAAACTGACACACAATATTTTGAGCGCAACGCAATCTGACTATCAAAGATCCCTGCAAAAG
>NW_026047172.1:157873-301559 GCF_023864275.1 Schistocerca cancellata
TAACGTCCCTAGAAAATGAACGAACGAAGATTGATGAGAAACGCGCGATAATATGATGAATGGAAATAATGAACCATGAACATCTCAACAGACATAATTGAAAACCCGATAAACGTTGTAAGGGCAGCGCTGGCTGACCTTCGGCCCTGTGTATTCTGAAACGCCCCCCTTTGAACAACAATGTATACAAAACTGTGCTTAAACTGACACACAATATTTTGAGCGCAACGCAATCTGACTATCAAAGATCCCTGCAAAAGAATGGCCCTGAGTAACATTAAAGTACACCTGTCGGAAATCACTTACCTCACAAAAATCTTCATTACTCGAACTACTGCAATACAGCGAGCACCACTGCTGCCAGCTAAATAAGAGATTCCAAACTACGGAGGGCACTAACTACCGATAGGGATAGTTAGCAAAGTAAAGATGTTTAATAGAGAACAACAAACAATGTATTTACCCTTAATATCATCACCAGTCATAATATATGTAATTTGAAACGTCCGCCATCTCTGTCCTCACATGCACCAGTGCTGGCGGCTCACCCCTAACTGCGCAACGCTACGCGCTGTTCACATCCAGCTATAGCAGTTCATGACAACAACAATGCAAACTAGCCACAGACTGCACACAGCACAGGCAGTGATTTTCACGCGGAGCGCTACGTGGCATTACCAATATAAAAATCTAAACAAACAGCGTACGTACAAATTAGAATAAAAAGAGCAAAAGATCGTTACGTCAAAAAAAAAAAAAAAAAAAACAAAAAAGACAAAAGAGAAAAAACAAACTGCATCTATATGTGCTCTTAACTGTAGATACCTGTACACAGCGTCGTGCAATGAATGCCGGCTCACATTTAATTTTGATTGTTGGAGGAAATGCGTAGGAAATATTATTTAAATGGAAATGAATGGTTGTACTTTAAAAAAGTTTGTTTGGAAACAAAGTATTATTGGGGCATTTTGTTGTGAAGAAAATAGTTACAATTGACATACAGTATTAGATTTGCGCAATGCAGCTTCATTACCTTACCTGTAATAACAGTATGCATCGTCCCGAACGGAGACCAGAGTCGCGAGAAGAGCACGCCGCCGCCCGCTCAGTACAACCGTCCACTCGCTAATACTGTCGACTGACTACTACCTCTCCCGACCCGCCACATATAGATGACAACTGTTCCTGCCGACCCGCTACGTGCTACTAGTGTCGTGTGGCGCAGACTAGCGACGATAAGAAACGCTCTGGTCAGAGATTGTGTCGTGCCTCGCCATCGCTGGTAATGAGTACATACGTGTTTCAGCGCGCGTACCGGAAGACGCAGTGCGGAGCCAGAGACTGTGTTGTCGAGGCCGTCGACGCAGTGCATGTCGGTCGGTCGAGTGCGTGCGGGAGGGCAGAGAGGCAGCGTCGGCACGGAGATGCACGCACGGGGGCTGCGGCGTGGCGCGTTTGCGGTAGGCGCCTTTGGTGGCAACGGCCGGGACAAGCAGCGGTGTATGGTGTGGTGCGGGCCGGACAGGGGCGGAGGAGGAGGAGGAGGCGGCGCGACGATGGCATTGGGGCGGAAACGGGGACGGGGACGGCGACGGCGGATGTTGAGAGGCGTCACGCGCGGACCGACACAGACGCACAGATAGATAGGTAGGAAGAAGAAGAAGGGGCGGCTGGTGAGTGAGTGCAATTTAGGCGGTAGACACAAGAGGTCGGCACGGCATTTGCGTGATGTGGCGTTGTGACGGGGGTGTGCTCGCTTGCCTCGTTTTGTTGATGCGCGCAGGAAGATGTGCAGAGCAGCGGCGGGCGGCTCGGCTCGGTTCGGTTTGGCCCGGCGGGCCGCGCTGTTGTCGCGGACGTGAGCGCCCCCTGGCGGGTGGCCGGAGGCGGCGCGGCGTGTTGGACGTGTGGCTGGCGGCAGTGCACAATTGCGAGTGGCTGGCGGTGTGGCGGTTGGCGCGTCGGGCGGCCGAGAGAGAGGAGAGGTATGTGTTTGCGGGCGCCTTTGCTGCGCGGCGTCGTGCAGGGCGGGCGGGCGGGCGCCTGTCGACTGTGTGTGTGTGTGTGTGTGTGTGTGTGGCGAATTGGCGGCGTTGTGCTCCGGCCGAAGGCGTCTGGAGAGGAGAGTTGGTCGTGATGTCATGTCGCGCCGTGTCATGTTTGCGAAACGGCTGCCGAGAGGTGTGGTGGTAGCGAGCCGGTCGGTGTCGGTGCGATGGGAATGTGCGTTTGGCGGTTTCGGTGTGCTTTTTGCGGCGTGAGAGTGGGGCGGGCGGGCAGGCTTGCTGTTGTTGGTTCCTTGTGTCTTGTGTGTAGCTTGATGGCAACGTGGAAGGGCGCCGGTTTCGAGCCGTGCGTGTGGTTGTCGACGTTGACTGGTTGGGGTGTGCCGTTGCACGTGCATGTTTGGGTCGTTGGTGTGGTTTTGGCTGGCTGGCTGGCTGGCTGGCTGTGTGTGTGTACGACGGGAAGGGGGAGGCGGCGGTGGATAGTGCAGTAGTTGTGTCGTTGGCACGGGCGTCGGGTGCGGCTGTGCGTAGTGGCGGAAAGGTGTCGGTTGCGGGAAGCGAGGCCGTCGTTGGCGGTGTCGCGTGCCTTCGTGAATCGAGTGGGGGCGGGGAAAGGAGCAGCGTGCCGCTGCGTCGTGGCCGTTAGCCAGAGGCTGTGCTTTGATAGTTTTGTGGACGGTTCGTGCGAGGCGATTTGTTGCCTGCCCTATGTTTGTTTGTTTGTTGTTTTGGAGACGACGACTGGTTGGTGGCGTGCGCGCGAGCGAAGTGGCGGTGTGCGTTTCCCGTGTCGACTGCCGGCCGGCGACAGGTGCGCCGTCGGTGGGGTGGGTGGCCGGCACAAGTAGGGGCGGCGGCGTCGTTGCGGTGTGTTTGTGTTGTCGGCGACAGCTGTTTGTGCGGTGCGTGTGAATGGTGGTGCAAACGTGTGCTGGCGTTGAGGCTGCGACCGCGGCGTGTTGTTGGTTGATGTTGAACAGCGGCTGTGTGCGGTGGTGGTGTTGCCGCACGTGCATCCGGCCCGGCGCGGAAAGCGCAGTTGCGGCGGCCCTTCGGTGCCAGCCACGTCGCGTGAGCGGCGGGTTGCTCTGGTCGACACGTGGTGCTCTGGTTTGTTGTTTGGTGCCCTTTGGCCGGTGGGTGGTCCGTGTGTCTCGGTATCTGGTCGTGGTCGTGCTGCCCGTTTGTCGGCGTTGTCCTGTGGCTTCGCTTTTGTTTTTGCGGCGTGCCGACGACCCGACGCGACCTTTACACCCAAAGTGTGGCGCCCGAAGGTGAACCAACGTCGTAATCCGACCTGGGCGCTTAAGCTCTAAGCCTAAGCTGAGCGAACCGAACCTGTAGCGTTGCGTAGCGTGAGGTGCGGTGAGGTCAGCCTCAGCGCCAAGTAAGCCAAGCTGTCCGGCCGTGAGGTGGGTGGGTAGGTAGGTGCGGCTGCTGCGGCCACCTGACGCCCGACGTGTGTTTGAATGCTTAACCTAAGTTTGAGGCTTAACCTAACCCAAGTGGCCTTAACCTAACCTAACCTAACCTAACCTCTGACGCCCGACGTGTGTTTGAATGCTTAACCTAAGTTTGACGCTTAACCTAACACCGACCCTTAACCTAACCGAGGTGCCCCTAACCTAACCTTAATGTAACGTAACCTAACCTAACCTCTGACGCCTGACGTGTGTTTTGAATGCTTAACCTAACCCAAGTGCCCTTAACCTAACCCACGTCCACCGAACCTAACCGAGACGTGTGAACCTAATGTCTAACTCGTAACGCGTGATGTTGGCTGTCGTGTGTGCTGACGGCAGATTGGGTTGGTCTGTAGTTGCGGATTTCGGGTTTGCCTCGGGCGAGGGGTTGGCTCGTAAGCGGCGAGGGGCGCTCCGGCGGAGCATGTTGCTTTGCAGGCGGCGCCCGTTTTTGCGGCGGGCACAATTGAAATTGTTGGGAAACGAACGAAAGGGCTGTGAATGTTGGCGGGCGAGAGGAGGAGGACGTGGCCCGACGGCTGCGGGCCGATCGGGAAACGGTGGGAGGGCGATGGGGCGGCGGAGGTGCGTTTGCACGGCCGTCATCGCCGCACGCCTCCGCTTGTGTGGCTGTGGCGCCGGCCGCGCTGGCCGGGCTGCCGCGGCGACGGTGCGGGGCTTTTGCCGAAGGTTTGGCCATTGTGGCCGGTCGCCGGCTGGGGCTGTGGGGGCGGCATTTGGGCGTGGGCGGCGATTCTCGGCGGGCCGACCCAGGCTGTAGCGCGCGGTGGCTGCAGTTTGGCCGTGGTTTGCGGCGCTGCCGTGGCGACTGGTTGGCGACTGTGGTGTGGCTGTGTGTAGCCCCATCCTCGGTGGTTTGAAAGGCGCGGGTGGTTGTGGCGCAGGTGTGGGGCTGCTCCGCACAGGCTGTCGGACGTTGGGCGGTAGCAAGCGCGGGAGGCGCGGCGCGGCGGCGCGCAGAGTGGCGGCCGCTCTCTCGGCCGTCCGCGCCCGCCCGCGACACTGGCTGGGCCTGTGCGTCGAGGCGGCTATTCCTCTGCTGTGCGCTCCGCTCGCTGCGTGTCTCCTCTCGCTCTCGCTGCTCGCTGTGTGTTAACGCGCGTCGTCGAAATGGCAGATCAGGCGGCTACGAACGAGACTGCTGCGGCACCCGCCGCCACCGGCACTACGAAGAAGGCAAAGTCTGCGTCGTCTGCGAAGAAGCCGCGCGCCAAGCCTGCGCACCCGCGCACCTCTGAGATGGTGACGGCCGCCATCAAGAGTCTGAAGGAGCGCGGCGGATCGTCGCTGCAGGCGATCAAGAAGTACATTGCCGCGCACTACAAGCTGGACGCGGAGAAGCTGGCGCCGTTTATCAAGAAGTACCTCAAGTCGGCCGTGGTGGCGGGCGAGCTGGTGCAGACGAAGGGGAAGGGCGCGTCCGGCTCTTTCAAGCTTGCCGGCGCCGGCGGCGGGGCGGCTGAGGGCGGCAAGGCTCGTGCTGGCGGTGCCAAGAAGAAGCGCGCCGCTCCGGCCAGCAAGGAGAAGAAGGGCGCCCGTGCGGCCGGCGCAAAGAAGGCTGGTGGCGTGAAGGCGGCGACTGGTCGGAAGGCGGGCGCCGCCAAGAAGGCGTCTGCGGCGTCGGCCGCTCCCGCCGGTGCGAAGAAGGCGGCTGCTGCCAAGCCGGCCAAGGCCAAGTCGCCGTCGAAGGCGAAGAAGGCCGCCAAGGTTCCGACGAAGAAGCCGAAGGCGCCGCGCCCGAAGAAGGCGACGACGCCGTCTAAGGCGAAGGCTTCGCCCAAGAAGAAGAAGTAGAGAGGAATGGGAAAGGAAGGGTTGGCGGTTGACTCCGTCGTCCGCACCCCCCGTCCCCGTCGTCTAGTGGCGCGCAACAGACGCGCGGCCCAAAACGGCCCTTCTCAGGGCCATCAAAGCACGTCGGGAAGGTTTTGATTGTCGTGTTTGTGTTGCGGTGTGGTTGTGTCGTCTGGCGTTTCTGTATGCCCGTGTGTGGATACTGTTTGCGTGCCGTGGTGGTTGGATTGCGGGGGGGGGGTCGGTGGCGGGTGCGGGCGGCGGTAGCGGTTTTGTCGTTGCGGTTGATTGTCGCCGTTTTTTTTTTTTGGTCGCGGCCGGCCGACGGTTGGTTTTGTGTCATGTTGTTTGAATACTTTGGTTGGCCTGCCTGCCGTCTTCTCGGATGTGTCTTGTCTTGTGTGTGTGTTCTTGCAACGGGGGCGGGGGACGTTGAGATGTGGAAAGGGTCGGTGGCGTTGGACGTGCCTGGCTTTTTGTTTCGTTTTCTTTTCGAAACGAAGCGGCGGCCGGCCGTGTGGTTGACGGCGTCGGCCGATGGGTATTGTGCGCTTTGAGCGCCGCGCCGGGGAGGCATGATGTTGATTGTTGCGCGCGCCAGCAAGCTGGCAGGGGAGAGCGGCTGTGGCGGACGGACGGGAAGTGGAAGTGGTGTTTTGTCTTTGGTTCTGTGGTTGTGGGGCGAGAGGCGACCGACAAAGTTTGCTCGCGACGGAGTGATGTTAGTGGCCCTTAAAAGGGCCGTTTTGTTTGTTGCGTGCGTGGGCGGTGCCCAGCGGCTGGCGCGGTGTTTAGGCGCGCTCGCCGCGGATGCGGCGCGCGAGCTGGATGTCCTTGGGCATGATGGTGACGCGCTTGGCGTGGATTGCGCACAGGTTGGTGTCTTCGAAGAGGCCGACGAGGTAGGCCTCGCTGGCCTCCTGCAGGGCCATGACCGCGGAGCTCTGGAAGCGCAGGTCGGTCTTGAAGTCCTGGGCGATCTCGCGCACTAGGCGCTGGAATGGCAGCTTGCGGATGAGCAGCTCTGTGCTCTTCTGGTAGCGCCTGATTTCTCGCAGGGCGACGGTGCCCGGCCTGTAGCGGTGGGGCTTCTTGACGCCGCCGGTGGCGGGCGCGCTCTTCCTCGCCGCCTTGGTGGCGAGCTGTTTGCGCGGCGCCTTTCCGCCGGTGGACTTGCGGGCCGTTTGCTTTGTGCGGGCCATAGCGGTAGCGGTTAGCGGAGCGGCGTGGAGGCGAGCGAGGTGCTGCGTCGGGTGCTGCCTTGACGACACGGGCGCGCGCCAGCCACCGTGGTGCGCTTATATGCCCTCGGTTGCGCGTGGTGGGGGGAGGGCGGGCCAGAGTCTATATAGGGGGGCTGGCGCGTGCGCCGGGCGCAGACCGTAGCCGACTCGCTAGCGCCGGGTGAGGAGCCAGCCGCTGCAGCAGACGCTTTGCTTGCCTTGAGCTTTTTGAGGATTTAGAAGAGATGACTGGCCGCGGCAAGGGAGGAAAGGGGCTCGGCAAGGGTGGCGCCAAGCGGCACCGCAAGGTGTTGCGCGACAACATCCAGGGCATCACGAAGCCCGCGATCCGCCGCCTGGCTCGCAGGGGCGGCGTGAAGCGCATCTCTGGTCTGATCTACGAGGAGACCCGCGGAGTGCTGAAGGTGTTCCTGGAGAACGTGATCCGCGACGCGGTGACGTACACTGAGCACGCCAAGCGCAAGACTGTGACGGCCATGGACGTGGTGTACGCCCTGAAGAGGCAGGGGCGCACCCTGTACGGTTTCGGCGGTTAGGCGCGTCGCAGCCGGTGTGCTGTGCCGCGTTGGCCTTCCCGCGGCCGTGGGAGAGACGAAAACGGCCCTTTTCAGGGCCACCACACTGTTCGGAAATTGAAAAGTGCGAAAGAGTCTGTGTTGTTGCTGCGTGTGTTGCCTGCCTGCCTTGTTTCTTTCATTCTTCATTTCGTTTGCGTTTGACTGACGTGACGTGACTGGGAGAAAGGAAAGGAAGCGGGTCTTGTGGCTGTGTGTGTGTGTGTGTGTGTGTGTGTGTGTGTGTGTGTGTGTGTGTGCGTGCGCGCGCGCGCGAGAGAGGGCGTTGTGTGTTTGTTTTGTTTATCGATCGATGGAGACGCCGGGCTGTGTGTTGTTGTTGTTGTTGTTGTTGTTGTTGTGCGAGAGGCGGTGAATATTTGCGTGGTTTTGGCTGTGTGTTTGCGGCGGCGTTGGAGTTGCCGAGGCAAGGCGTGCCCATAGGCGGCCGGATCAGCTGTTTCGTTTGTATGGGGCGCGCGGGAGTGGAGGGCGGTGTGTCGACACGCTCGTTTAACAGTTGGTGATTATTGCTGTCGTTGTCGTTTGGAAGGCGACTGTGCGTGCGTGGAGGTGCTTGAGGCAAACGAAAAACAAAAGAGAAACGTGTGTGTGGCCACACGGGCTGTGGACGACAAGATGGCGGCGGCTCTTCTTGTTGTTCTTCTCTCTTTCCTTTAGTCCTCTACCGTTAGAGGGGGAGTTGGTGGAGGTTATTGTCGCCTGTGGACATTTGCTCCTCTTTTCTGTGTGTTGTTCTTATCTTTGGTAGTGTGCTTTTTCGGACGTTGCTGTTTGTTGAGAGTGATTATGTGTTCTGTTTGTGCTACTGCTGGAGTAGCGACTCGGGTCTTGCACATCTGTCCCTGTGGTGTTCATATTGCCCAAGGGTCAAGACGTAATAGTCATTTTCTGAATTCCGCGCGGTGGCGTAGAACGCTTGTGCCAGGGCGCGGAATCGTGTTGTGGGTGGTTGTAGGCAGGTCTGCCGCGGGGACGTGTAAGGCCCGTCGTAGAGCGCTCTGCTTTGGACCCTTCTGTAGGCGATGCATCGTCGACCTGGCTGCATAGCCCCTATAGAGGGCGCGCATATTTCCAGTATCGCTACCCCTGTTGCGGGGTCGAGGGAACAGGGGTACAGGATCTGCATCCTGGCGTGAGCGTTTGTGCCAAGTTGCCCTATGTGACACTTCGATGTCAGGCGTGACACCGAGGTACCTCGCAGAATATCTGCCCCTGCAATCGTAGCAGTTGGTATGGTCTTCTTGCCGGCGGCGGCTGTGGAAGTGAAGTTAAGTTAAAGTAAAGTAAAGTAAAGCAAAGCGCGGCGAGGACGACTGAAATTTTGCTTTGGACGTAGGTTTGTGTGGTGGCCCTGAAAAGGGCCGATTGTTGTGAGCCGAGCCGGGCCGGCAAAGCGCGTTGCGTGCAGGGGAGCACGCAGCGCTGCTGGGCGGCGGGTCCGCGTGCCGATTGCCTGGCCTCTCTGTTTAGGCCTTCTTCTCGGTCTTCTTTGGCAGCAGGACGGCCTGGATGTTGGGCAGGACACCACCCTGTGCGATGGTGACGCCCGACAGGAGCTTGTTGAGCTCCTCGTCGTTGCGGATGGCAAGCTGCAGGTGGCGCGGGATGATGCGCGTCTTCTTGTTGTCGCGGGCCGCGTTTCCGGCCAGCTCGAGCACCTCAGCCGCGAGGTACTCCATGACGGCGGCGAGGTAGACGGGCGCCCCGGCGCCGACGCGCTCGGCGTAGTTTCCCTTGCGCAGGAGGCGGTGGATTCTGCCGACCGGGAACTGGAGCCCGGCCCTGCTTGAGCGGGACTTTGACTTGCCCTTGACTTTGCCTCCCTTTCCGCGTCCGGACATGGCGATGCGCTGTGGTGTAAAAAAACGAGACGAGACGAAGGACGGTGCGAGCCGCAGCGAGTCGAGCAGCGGAGTGGCGGCGCCGCCAGGGGTGGGGGTCCTTTATGCTCTCGGGTGCGGCGGCCGGTTGCGCTCGCGGCCCATTGGTCGGCGGCCGCAACGGGGCGAGCTGGTAAAGGTGCGGCGGCGGGGCGCGCTGGGTGCCACTGTGTGGGGAGACGCTGACTAGAGCGGAGCGCTTGCTGCTGGTGTTGCTGCCGTACGTTCTTGTTTGTTTGCGATGCCGCCCAAGACTAGCGGGAAGGCCGCCAAGAAGGCTGGCAAGGCGCAGAAGAACATTTCGAAGGGCGACAAGAAGAAGAAGCGCAAGAGGAAGGAGAGCTATGCCATCTACATCTACAAGGTGCTGAAGCAGGTGCACCCTGACACGGGCATCTCGTCGAAGGCGATGAGCATCATGAACAGCTTCGTGAACGACATTTTCGAGCGCATCGCGGCCGAGGCGTCTCGCCTGGCGCACTACAACAAGCGCTCGACCATCACGTCCCGCGAGATCCAGACCGCTGTGCGGCTGTTGCTGCCTGGCGAGCTGGCCAAGCACGCCGTGAGCGAGGGCACGAAGGCGGTGACCAAGTACACGAGCTCCAAGTAAGGAGGTGGCTCTGGAATGGAAGGAGATCCTCCGTTGCGAGAGCGGCAAAACGGCCCTTTTCAGGGCCACCAAATGGCCTTTGCGGGAAGGGCGGAATTGTTGTTGTTGTTGTTTTTGTTTTGTTTTGTGTGTGAGTGGGTGGACGGTGGCAATAGCTACCGCTTTGGTTGCGACGCGACGGGGTGGGGTGGCCGATGCGATGAATAATTTGATTGTTTATGGGGCGCGTCGCGTGTCGCGTGTTGCGGGGTGCGGCCACGGTGTGACGTGGAATGGAGGCACGTGCGCACAAGTCGTTGTCTGCGAGGGGGGGGGGGGGGAAGTGCGATCGGTGATGTGCCCTTTGGATGGAGGTGCCGGTTAGTTACGTGACGGGTGGAAACGACACGCGATTGTTGGGAATGTCAGTGTGTAACGACGGCCGTTTGCGGGTCGGTTTGCACGCCATATATGGCGAGGGTGAAATGTGTCTGTAAATGCAGCGTGGAGGCGTGTGAGTGACGTTTAAATGTGAACGCGCATTGAGACACACCACTGTGTATTGCATTGTACGGGCGACACGCACGATGATATGTACCTTTCCCCCGACTCTGATTTCGATAGTCGTGTCTGACCGACTGTGTCTGCTTGTGTGCGTACGACGCACGCACACCGACGTCGTCATTGAAGATGCATGCTCGCGTGTCCAGTGCAGTACAGTAGAGTAAGCGCGACGCTAGAAGACGACGGTCGCTTTGGCGAATGTGCGTACACGTGTTTGTGTGTATGTCGGTGATGTGGTCCGATCCGTCGCCTCTGGGAAACTGTCGATCGGCGCGGTACACCGGACGTCTTGAACACCCGTCATACCGTCATACCGTCATACCGTTGGTACACCGTCGCGCTGAGAACGGTTACCGAAAGGTGAACGAACCTCTGATCGGTCGAATGTCTGGGCAGAACGTGAGGAGAGAATGGTGGAGGAAAGGACAGAGGGGAAAAAACAAATATATATATAGAGAGAGAGAGAGAGAGAGAGAGAGAGAGAGAGAGAAAACGGAAAAAAAACCAAACAAAACGGAGAAACGCAGTGTAGAGCAACGGAACGTTCCCGTGTCGGAGGTGTATTGTAGCCGCACTGAAATGCGCGTAACGGCGCGGCGGCAAGTGTCTGCCGTGGTGAACGTTACCTTTGACGGCTGAATTGTGCGTTGCGTTGCTTTGCTTTCCCGGATGTGTATGTAACGTAACGTTCGTTGAGATGGTTCTGAGGAAGAATGTACGACAGTGCCCGTGCCGTCTATGTTCGTGTGCAAAGCCATTGTGTGTGTGTGTGTGTGTGTGTGTGTTGTTTTGAGAATTGCGTCCGGGAATGGCGGTGGGCGTGCCCTGCATGTGGCCCGGAAGGCTGTTCGTTTCGCGGTAGTGTGTGGACAGGGGAGGGGCACGCGTAACGCTGCTGGCATGGCATGGCATGGCATTCGGGAGATGGGAGGGGGCAAACGAAGAAAACAAGACGCGGAGGCTATAAAGACGGGGAGGGGCGCGGTGTGGGTGGCTTGCGCTGCGCTCGGCTGGCGCGTGCGGCGTTGTTTTTGTGCAAAAGAAGAGAAAACGAATGGGTTGCCGGGAGGGGGCCGTTGTGGTGTAGCCGCAGACGCGGCTGTCAGTGAACGTGGTGAGACCGAGGGATGCGGGAGGGGCGGGGGCGGGGAAGACGCTAGAAGAAGGAGAAAAACGCTGCTGCAACCAACATAAAATGAGGCCCTTTGTAACCTGCCAGCAACAAAACAACAACAAAAAAAAAAAAAGGCGTCTATCAACATTGAATGTAAATGGAAATGGACCCAAGTGTAACCTCCCCGCACAAATAGTCGTAAGTAAGTGAGTGAGTGAGTGAGTGAGTGAGTGAGTGAGTGAATGATGATAAAAATGTGCCAGAATGTTGTTAACGTCCCTAGAAAATGAACGAACGAAGATTGATGAGAAACGCGCGATAATATGATGAATGGAAATAATGAACCATGAACATCTCAACAGACATAATTGAAAACCCGATAAACGTTGTAAGGGCAGCGCTGGCTGACCTTCGGCCCTGTGTATTCTGAAACGCCCCCCTTTGAACAACAATGTATACAAAACTGTGCTTAAACTGACACACAATATTTTGAGCGCAACGCAATCTGACTATCAAAGATCCCTGCAAAAGAATGGCCCTGAGTAACATTAAAGTACACCTGTCGGAAATCACTTACCTCACAAAAATCTTCATTACTCGAACTACTGCAATACAGCGAGCACCACTGCTGCCAGCTAAATAAGAGATTCCAAACTACGGAGGGCACTAACTACCGATAGGGATAGTTAGCAAAGTAAAGATGTTTAATAGAGAACAACAAACAATGTATTTACCCTTAATATCATCACCAGTCATAATATATGTAATTTGAAACGTCCGCCATCTCTGTCCTCACATGCACCAGTGCTGGCGGCTCACCCCTAACTGCGCAACGCTACGCGCTGTTCACATCCAGCTATAGCAGTTCATGACAACAACAATGCAAACTAGCCACAGACTGCACACAGCACAGGCAGTGATTTTCACGCGGAGCGCTACGTGGCATTACCAATATAAAAATCTAAACAAACAGCGTACGTACAAATTAGAATAAAAAGAGCAAAAGATCGTTACGTCAAAAAAAAAAAAAAAAAAAACAAAAAAGACAAAAGAGAAAAAACAAACTGCATCTATATGTGCTCTTAACTGTAGATACCTGTACACAGCGTCGTGCAATGAATGCCGGCTCACATTTAATTTTGATTGTTGGAGGAAATGCGTAGGAAATATTATTTAAATGGAAATGAATGGTTGTACTTTAAAAAAGTTTGTTTGGAAACAAAGTATTATTGGGGCATTTTGTTGTGAAGAAAATAGTTACAATTGACATACAGTATTAGATTTGCGCAATGCAGCTTCATTACCTTACCTGTAATAACAGTATGCATCGTCCCGAACGGAGACCAGAGTCGCGAGAAGAGCACGCCGCCGCCCGCTCAGTACAACCGTCCACTCGCTAATACTGTCGACTGACTACTACCTCTCCCGACCCGCCACATATAGATGACAACTGTTCCTGCCGACCCGCTACGTGCTACTAGTGTCGTGTGGCGCAGACTAGCGACGATAAGAAACGCTCTGGTCAGAGATTGTGTCGTGCCTCGCCATCGCTGGTAATGAGTACATACGTGTTTCAGCGCGCGTACCGGAAGACGCAGTGCGGAGCCAGAGACTGTGTTGTCGAGGCCGTCGACGCAGTGCATGTCGGTCGGTCGAGTGCGTGCGGGAGGGCAGAGAGGCAGCGTCGGCACGGAGATGCACGCACGGGGGCTGCGGCGTGGCGCGTTTGCGGTAGGCGCCTTTGGTGGCAACGGCCGGGACAAGCAGCGGTGTATGGTGTGGTGCGGGCCGGACAGGGGCGGAGGAGGAGGAGGAGGCGGCGCGACGATGGCATTGGGGCGGAAACGGGGACGGGGACGGCGACGGCGGATGTTGAGAGGCGTCACGCGCGGACCGACACAGACGCACAGATAGATAGGTAGGAAGAAGAAGAAGGGGCGGCTGGTGAGTGAGTGCAATTTAGGCGGTAGACACAAGAGGTCGGCACGGCATTTGCGTGATGTGGCGTTGTGACGGGGTGTGCTCGCTTGCCTCGTTTTGTTGATGCGCGCAGGAAGATGTGCAGAGCAGCGGCGGGCGGCTCGGCTCGGTTCGGTTTGGCCCGGCGGGCCGCGCTGTTGTCGCGGACGTGAGCGCCCCCTGGCGGGTGGCCGGAGGCGGCGCGGCGTGTTGGACGTGTGGCTGGCGGCAGTGCACAATTGCGAGTGGCTGGCGGTGTGGCGGTTGGCGCGTCGGGCGGCCGAGAGAGAGGAGAGGTATGTGTTTGCGGGCGCCTTTGCTGCGCGGCGTCGTGCAGGGCGGGCGGGCGGGCGCCTGTCGACTGTGTGTGTGTGTGTGTGTGTGTGTGTGTGGCGAATTGGCGGCGTTGTGCTCCGGCCGAAGGCGTCTGGAGAGGAGAGTTGGTCGTGATGTCATGTCGCGCCGTGTCATGTTTGCGAAACGGCTGCCGAGAGGTGTGGTGGTAGCGAGCCGGTCGGTGTCGGTGCGATGGGAATGTGCGTTTGGCGGTTTCGGTGTGCTTTTTGCGGCGTGAGAGTGGGGCGGGCGGGCAGGCTTGCTGTTGTTGGTTCCTTGTGTCTTGTGTGTAGCTTGATGGCAACGTGGAAGGGCGCCGGTTTCGAGCCGTGCGTGTGGTTGTCGACGTTGACTGGTTGGGGTGTGCCGTTGCACGTGCATGTTTGGGTCGTTGGTGTGGTTTTGGCTGGCTGGCTGGCTGGCTGGCTGTGTGTGTGTACGACGGGAAGGGGGAGGCGGCGGTGGATAGTGCAGTAGTTGTGTCGTTGGCACGGGCGTCGGGTGCGGCTGTGCGTAGTGGCGGAAAGGTGTCGGTTGCGGGAAGCGAGGCCGTCGTTGGCGGTGTCGCGTGCCTTCGTGAATCGAGTGGGGGCGGGGAAAGGAGCAGCGTGCCGCTGCGTCGTGGCCGTTAGCCAGAGGCTGTGCTTTGATAGTTTTGTGGACGGTTCGTGCGAGGCGATTTGTTGCCTGCCCTATGTTTGTTTGTTTGTTGTTTTGGAGACGACGACTGGTTGGTGGCGTGCGCGCGAGCGAAGTGGCGGTGTGCGTTTCCCGTGTCGACTGCCGGCCGGCGACAGGTGCGCCGTCGGTGGGGTGGGTGGCCGGCACAAGTAGGGGCGGCGGCGTCGTTGCGGTGTGTTTGTGTTGTCGGCGACAGCTGTTTGTGCGGTGCGTGTGAATGGTGGTGCAAACGTGTGCTGGCGTTGAGGCTGCGACCGCGGCGTGTTGTTGGTTGATGTTGAACAGCGGCTGTGTGCGGTGGTGGTGTTGCCGCACGTGCATCCGGCCCGGCGCGGAAAGCGCAGTTGCGGCGGCCCTTCGGTGCCAGCCACGTCGCGTGAGCGGCGGGTTGCTCTGGTCGACACGTGGTGCTCTGGTTTGTTGTTTGGTGCCCTTTGGCCGGTGGGTGGTCCGTGTGTCTCGGTATCTGGTCGTGGTCGTGCTGCCCGTTTGTCGGCGTTGTCCTGTGGCTTCGCTTTTGTTTTTGCGGCGTGCCGACGACCCGACGCGACCTTTACACCCAAAGTGTGGCGCCCGAAGGTGAACCAACGTCGTAATCCGACCTGGGCGCTTAAGCTCTAAGCCTAAGCTGAGCGAACCGAACCTGTAGCGTTGCGTAGCGTGAGGTGCGGTGAGGTCAGCCTCAGCGCCAAGTAAGCCAAGCTGTCCGGCCGTGAGGTGGGTGGGTAGGTAGGTGCGGCTGCTGCGGCCACCTGACGCCCGACGTGTGTTTGAATGCTTAACCTAAGTTTGAGGCTTAACCTAACCCAAGTGGCCTTAACCTAACCTAACCTAACCTAACCTCTGACGCCCGACGTGTGTTTGAATGCTTAACCTAAGTTTGACGCTTAACCTAACACCGACCCTTAACCTAACCGAGGTGCCCCTAACCTAACCTTAATGTAACGTAACCTAACCTAACCTCTGACGCCTGACGTGTGTTTTGAATGCTTAACCTAACCCAAGTGCCCTTAACCTAACCCACGTCCACCGAACCTAACCGAGACGTGTGAACCTAATGTCTAACTCGTAACGCGTGATGTTGGCTGTCGTGTGTGCTGACGGCAGATTGGGTTGGTCTGTAGTTGCGGATTTCGGGTTTGCCTCGGGCGAGGGGTTGGCTCGTAAGCGGCGAGGGGCGCTCCGGCGGAGCATGTTGCTTTGCAGGCGGCGCCCGTTTTTGCGGCGGGCACAATTGAAATTGTTGGGAAACGAACGAAAGGGCTGTGAATGTTGGCGGGCGAGAGGAGGAGGACGTGGCCCGACGGCTGCGGGCCGATCGGGAAACGGTGGGAGGGCGATGGGGCGGCGGAGGTGCGTTTGCACGGCCGTCATCGCCGCACGCCTCCGCTTGTGTGGCTGTGGCGCCGGCCGCGCTGGCCGGGCTGCCGCGGCGACGGTGCGGGGCTTTTGCCGAAGGTTTGGCCATTGTGGCCGGTCGCCGGCTGGGGCTGTGGGGGCGGCATTTGGGCGTGGGCGGCGATTCTCGGCGGGCCGACCCAGGCTGTAGCGCGCGGTGGCTGCAGTTTGGCCGTGGTTTGCGGCGCTGCCGTGGCGACTGGTTGGCGACTGTGGTGTGGCTGTGTGTAGCCCCATCCTCGGTGGTTTGAAAGGCGCGGGTGGTTGTGGCGCAGGTGTGGGGCTGCTCCGCACAGGCTGTCGGACGTTGGGCGGTAGCAAGCGCGGGAGGCGCGGCGCGGCGGCGCGCAGAGTGGCGGCCGCTCTCTCGGCCGTCCGCGCCCGCCCGCGACACTGGCTGGGCCTGTGCGTCGAGGCGGCTATTCCTCTGCTGTGCGCTCCGCTCGCTGCGTGTCTCCTCTCGCTCTCGCTGCTCGCTGTGTGTTAACGCGCGTCGTCGAAATGGCAGATCAGGCGGCTACGAACGAGACTGCTGCGGCACCCGCCGCCACCGGCACTACGAAGAAGGCAAAGTCTGCGTCGTCTGCGAAGAAGCCGCGCGCCAAGCCTGCGCACCCGCGCACCTCTGAGATGGTGACGGCCGCCATCAAGAGTCTGAAGGAGCGCGGCGGATCGTCGCTGCAGGCGATCAAGAAGTACATTGCCGCGCACTACAAGCTGGACGCGGAGAAGCTGGCGCCGTTTATCAAGAAGTACCTCAAGTCGGCCGTGGTGGCGGGCGAGCTGGTGCAGACGAAGGGGAAGGGCGCGTCCGGCTCTTTCAAGCTTGCCGGCGCCGGCGGCGGGGCGGCTGAGGGCGGCAAGGCTCGTGCTGGCGGTGCCAAGAAGAAGCGCGCCGCTCCGGCCAGCAAGGAGAAGAAGGGCGCCCGTGCGGCCGGCGCAAAGAAGGCTGGTGGCGTGAAGGCGGCGACTGGTCGGAAGGCGGGCGCCGCCAAGAAGGCGTCTGCGGCGTCGGCCGCTCCCGCCGGTGCGAAGAAGGCGGCTGCTGCCAAGCCGGCCAAGGCCAAGTCGCCGTCGAAGGCGAAGAAGGCCGCCAAGGTTCCGACGAAGAAGCCGAAGGCGCCGCGCCCGAAGAAGGCGACGACGCCGTCTAAGGCGAAGGCTTCGCCCAAGAAGAAGAAGTAGAGAGGAATGGGAAAGGAAGGGTTGGCGGTTGACTCCGTCGTCCGCACCCCCCGTCCCCGTCGTCTAGTGGCGCGCAACAGACGCGCGGCCCAAAACGGCCCTTCTCAGGGCCATCAAAGCACGTCGGGAAGGTTTTGATTGTCGTGTTTGTGTTGCGGTGTGGTTGTGTCGTCTGGCGTTTCTGTATGCCCGTGTGTGGATACTGTTTGCGTGCCGTGGTGGTTGGATTGCGGGGGGGGGGTCGGTGGCGGGTGCGGGCGGCGGTAGCGGTTTTGTCGTTGCGGTTGATTGTCGCCGTTTTTTTTTTTTGGTCGCGGCCGGCCGACGGTTGGTTTTGTGTCATGTTGTTTGAATACTTTGGTTGGCCTGCCTGCCGTCTTCTCGGATGTGTCTTGTCTTGTGTGTGTGTTCTTGCAACGGGGGCGGGGGACGTTGAGATGTGGAAAGGGTCGGTGGCGTTGGACGTGCCTGGCTTTTTGTTTCGTTTTCTTTTCGAAACGAAGCGGCGGCCGGCCGTGTGGTTGACGGCGTCGGCCGATGGGTATTGTGCGCTTTGAGCGCCGCGCCGGGGAGGCATGATGTTGATTGTTGCGCGCGCCAGCAAGCTGGCAGGGGAGAGCGGCTGTGGCGGACGGACGGGAAGTGGAAGTGGTGTTTTGTCTTTGGTTCTGTGGTTGTGGGGCGAGAGGCGACCGACAAAGTTTGCTCGCGACGGAGTGATGTTAGTGGCCCTTAAAAGGGCCGTTTTGTTTGTTGCGTGCGTGGGCGGTGCCCAGCGGCTGGCGCGGTGTTTAGGCGCGCTCGCCGCGGATGCGGCGCGCGAGCTGGATGTCCTTGGGCATGATGGTGACGCGCTTGGCGTGGATTGCGCACAGGTTGGTGTCTTCGAAGAGGCCGACGAGGTAGGCCTCGCTGGCCTCCTGCAGGGCCATGACCGCGGAGCTCTGGAAGCGCAGGTCGGTCTTGAAGTCCTGGGCGATCTCGCGCACTAGGCGCTGGAATGGCAGCTTGCGGATGAGCAGCTCTGTGCTCTTCTGGTAGCGCCTGATTTCTCGCAGGGCGACGGTGCCCGGCCTGTAGCGGTGGGGCTTCTTGACGCCGCCGGTGGCGGGCGCGCTCTTCCTCGCCGCCTTGGTGGCGAGCTGTTTGCGCGGCGCCTTTCCGCCGGTGGACTTGCGGGCCGTTTGCTTTGTGCGGGCCATAGCGGTAGCGGTTAGCGGAGCGGCGTGGAGGCGAGCGAGGTGCTGCGTCGGGTGCTGCCTTGACGACACGGGCGCGCGCCAGCCACTTCGCACATTGCTGAGGGATGGACCCTCTTCCGGAAACGAAGTGCTAGCGCGTACGCGCTTCTCCTTCTGAAATGGCGGGGTGATGCTACGGGATAACATGGCGGGTGTTTCTCCTGCTCGACTTGTGCTGGTTATTTTTTTTTTTTTTTTTTTTTTTTTTTTTTTTTTTTTTTTTTTTTTTTTTTTTTTTTTTTTATAAAAGAAAGATGAAAGGATAGTGAGAGAGATAGTAAGAGAAGTGGAAAACGAACGGCCGAAATGACGGGCCGGTGGGGTTTGCAGGGGTCCCGCTACACTGGTGATGGCCTCGCATTACATTACTGGAACCGTCGCTGGTTACGTTCGATTTCGGCAATGGCTTCCAGGGCTTCAGGGGTCGGCTTCCTCCTACCAGACCGGAACTCTTCCTTCACGAACAAGTCTATAACGTCCACTAAATCGTCCCACTGGGAAGGCGTGAAGATGGGGTGGGAGTTGATCAAGGTTAGTTCCTTCTTATTGATCACTTCCGAAAATACGCAGAGGTACCTGTACGTGCGAAGGTCGAGCGGTCGATGGGGCAGTGGTGGTATGGGTTGGTCTGGCGGGGTGAAGGGGTAGGGTTGGTCGGTATAGAGGTAGGACCCGGTCTTGAGAGCCGCGGCTAAGTCCTTCAGGATGACCCGAACATTGTACCTGTCGGGGAATGGGAGGCTAATCCTCCTCTTCTGCGCTGGCTTCCCGACGAGCGTGGAGTCAGGAGGCGGCTGGGCGCCCTTCCTCGCGGCTGCCACCCCGGAGGGGGGCAGCGCTGGCGGCACATCCTCCGTTTCCATGGGCGCCACCTCCTGCATTGCTGCGGGAGGGGGAGCGGCGGATGTTGGCGTGGTCGCGTCGACCCTCACCGGACGGCTCACGGCGGGGGCGGCGGCAGGAACCGCCGACGTCTTCGTGTGGCGCTGCAACCTCTTGACGAGCGACTGCTCCACAGGGGAGGAGTCGGTCATTGGCACAGCACGGTGGTCGGCAGGCGTCGTAACAGAGTGGGACGGCGGCGGCGGCACGTCGTCGGTGTCCATAGGCGCAACCACTTGCGTCGCGGCAGGGGACGGGGCGGCGGTTGCCTGCGTGGCCGCATCGACCCCCGCCGGCCGAGGCACGGGGGGGGCGGCGGCGGAAACCGCCGACATCTTCTTGACGGCTCGCAGCTCATCGCGCAGCTGCTGGAGCTGGCGATGGACGGCCGTGAGCTCTTCTTTCAGCGCGGCCCGTTCGGCCGCAAAGGCGGCTTGGAAGCCGGCCATAGCGTGGTCGGTGGCGGCTTCAAGACGGCGCGGCTCGCACCCCACGCCGGAGCGGGGGGGCGGGGCGGCCGACGTGGTCGTGGACGCCGCCGCAGGACGTGGTGCGGCGGACAGACGGCGAAACTCCCGAAGGTAGCCGCAGCTACGCGAATTTGCGGCGTGCGACCCGCCACAGTTCACGCACCTGCTGGCCGAACCTCGAGGCTTCGTACAGCGGCGAGTGTCGTGAGCCGCCGCGCACTTCAAGCACGCGACGGCGTTCGTGCACTCCCGCGCGGCATGCCCCAGTTGCTGGCAATTGTAGCACTGGAGGCCCATCCGATGCTGCTGCGTTCGCCTGCGCCGTGGCGGACGTGGGCGGCGGCCGGTGAACCCCAACGCGTGGAGGAGAACTTCGAGTGCGGCGGCAAACTGCTGTACAGCCATAGCGTGACGTGCGCGGTGACAGTAGCAATGTGTCGCAGCGAGTCGAGCAGCGAATACTAACTCGGTATGCGGCGCGCGCCAGCCACCGTGGTGCGCTTATATGCCCTCGGTTGCGCGTGGTGGGGGGAGGGCGGGCCAGAGTCTATATAGGGGGGCTGGCGCGTGCGCCGGGCGCAGACCGTAGCCGACTCGCTAGCGCCGGGTGAGGAGCCAGCCGCTGCAGCAGACGCTTTGCTTGCCTTGAGCTTTTTGAGGATTTAGAAGAGATGACTGGCCGCGGCAAGGGAGGAAAGGGGCTCGGCAAGGGTGGCGCCAAGCGGCACCGCAAGGTGTTGCGCGACAACATCCAGGGCATCACGAAGCCCGCGATCCGCCGCCTGGCTCGCAGGGGCGGCGTGAAGCGCATCTCTGGTCTGATCTACGAGGAGACCCGCGGAGTGCTGAAGGTGTTCCTGGAGAACGTGATCCGCGACGCGGTGACGTACACTGAGCACGCCAAGCGCAAGACTGTGACGGCCATGGACGTGGTGTACGCCCTGAAGAGGCAGGGGCGCACCCTGTACGGTTTCGGCGGTTAGGCGCGTCGCAGCCGGTGTGCTGTGCCGCGTTGGCCTTCCCGCGGCCGTGGGAGAGACGAAAACGGCCCTTTTCAGGGCCACCACACTGTTCGGAAATTGAAAAGTGCGAAAGAGTCTGTGTTGTTGCTGCGTGTGTTGCCTGCCTGCCTTGTTTCTTTCATTCTTCATTTCGTTTGCGTTTGACTGACGTGACGTGACTGGGAGAAAGGAAAGGAAGCGGGTCTTGTGGCTGTGTGTGTGTGTGTGTGTGTGTGTGTGTGTGTGTGTGTGTGTGTGTGCGTGCGCGCGCGCGCGAGAGAGGGCGTTGTGTGTTTGTTTTGTTTATCGATCGATGGAGACGCCGGGCTGTGTGTTGTTGTTGTTGTTGTTGTTGTTGTTGTGCGAGAGGCGGTGAATATTTGCGTGGTTTTGGCTGTGTGTTTGCGGCGGCGTTGGAGTTGCCGAGGCAAGGCGTGCCCATAGGCGGCCGGATCAGCTGTTTCGTTTGTATGGGGCGCGCGGGAGTGGAGGGCGGTGTGTCGACACGCTCGTTTAACAGTTGGTGATTATTGCTGTCGTTGTCGTTTGGAAGGCGACTGTGCGTGCGTGGAGGTGCTTGAGGCAAACGAAAAACAAAAGAGAAACGTGTGTGTGGCCACACGGGCTGTGGACGACAAGATGGCGGCGGCTCTTCTTGTTGTTCTTCTCTCTTTCCTTTAGTCCTCTACCGTTAGAGGGGGAGTTGGTGGAGGTTATTGTCGCCTGTGGACATTTGCTCCTCTTTTCTGTGTGTTGTTCTTATCTTTGGTAGTGTGCTTTTTCGGACGTTGCTGTTTGTTGAGAGTGATTATGTGTTCTGTTTGTGCTACTGCTGGAGTAGCGACTCGGGTCTTGCACATCTGTCCCTGTGGTGTTCATATTGCCCAAGGGTCAAGACGTAATAGTCATTTTCTGAATTCCGCGCGGTGGCGTAGAACGCTTGTGCCAGGGCGCGGAATCGTGTTGTGGGTGGTTGTAGGCAGGTCTGCCGCGGGGACGTGTAAGGCCCGTCGTAGAGCGCTCTGCTTTGGACCCTTCTGTAGGCGATGCATCGTCGACCTGGCTGCATAGCCCCTATAGAGGGCGCGCATATTTCCAGTATCGCTACCCCTGTTGCGGGGTCGAGGGAACAGGGGTACAGGATCTGCATCCTGGCGTGAGCGTTTGTGCCAAGTTGCCCTATGTGACACTTCGATGTCAGGCGTGACACCGAGGTACCTCGCAGAATATCTGCCCCTGCAATCGTAGCAGTTGGTATGGTCTTCTTGCCGGCGGCGGCTGTGGAAGTGAAGTTAAGTTAAAGTAAAGTAAAGTAAAGCAAAGCGCGGCGAGGACGACTGAAATTTTGCTTTGGACGTAGGTTTGTGTGGTGGCCCTGAAAAGGGCCGATTGTTGTGAGCCGAGCCGGGCCGGCAAAGCGCGTTGCGTGCAGGGGAGCACGCAGCGCTGCTGGGCGGCGGGTCCGCGTGCCGATTGCCTGGCCTCTCTGTTTAGGCCTTCTTCTCGGTCTTCTTTGGCAGCAGGACGGCCTGGATGTTGGGCAGGACACCACCCTGTGCGATGGTGACGCCCGACAGGAGCTTGTTGAGCTCCTCGTCGTTGCGGATGGCAAGCTGCAGGTGGCGCGGGATGATGCGCGTCTTCTTGTTGTCGCGGGCCGCGTTTCCGGCCAGCTCGAGCACCTCAGCCGCGAGGTACTCCATGACGGCGGCGAGGTAGACGGGCGCCCCGGCGCCGACGCGCTCGGCGTAGTTTCCCTTGCGCAGGAGGCGGTGGATTCTGCCGACCGGGAACTGGAGCCCGGCCCTGCTTGAGCGGGACTTTGACTTGCCCTTGACTTTGCCTCCCTTTCCGCGTCCGGACATGGCGATGCGCTGTGGTGTAAAAAAACGAGACGAGACGAAGGACGGTGCGAGCCGCAGCGAGTCGAGCAGCGGAGTGGCGGCGCCGCCAGGGGTGGGGGTCCTTTATGCTCTCGGGTGCGGCGGCCGGTTGCGCTCGCGGCCCATTGGTCGGCGGCCGCAACGGGGCGAGCTGGTAAAGGTGCGGCGGCGGGGCGCGCTGGGTGCCACTGTGTGGGGAGACGCTGACTAGAGCGGAGCGCTTGCTGCTGGTGTTGCTGCCGTACGTTCTTGTTTGTTTGCGATGCCGCCCAAGACTAGCGGGAAGGCCGCCAAGAAGGCTGGCAAGGCGCAGAAGAACATTTCGAAGGGCGACAAGAAGAAGAAGCGCAAGAGGAAGGAGAGCTATGCCATCTACATCTACAAGGTGCTGAAGCAGGTGCACCCTGACACGGGCATCTCGTCGAAGGCGATGAGCATCATGAACAGCTTCGTGAACGACATTTTCGAGCGCATCGCGGCCGAGGCGTCTCGCCTGGCGCACTACAACAAGCGCTCGACCATCACGTCCCGCGAGATCCAGACCGCTGTGCGGCTGTTGCTGCCTGGCGAGCTGGCCAAGCACGCCGTGAGCGAGGGCACGAAGGCGGTGACCAAGTACACGAGCTCCAAGTAAGGAGGTGGCTCTGGAATGGAAGGAGATCCTCCGTTGCGAGAGCGGCAAAACGGCCCTTTTCAGGGCCACCAAATGGCCTTTGCGGGAAGGGCGGAATTGTTGTTGTTGTTGTTTTTGTTTTGTTTTGTGTGTGAGTGGGTGGACGGTGGCAATAGCTACCGCTTTGGTTGCGACGCGACGGGGTGGGGTGGCCGATGCGATGAATAATTTGATTGTTTATGGGGCGCGTCGCGTGTCGCGTGTTGCGGGGTGCGGCCACGGTGTGACGTGGAATGGAGGCACGTGCGCACAAGTCGTTGTCTGCGAGGGGGGGGGGGGGAAGTGCGATCGGTGATGTGCCCTTTGGATGGAGGTGCCGGTTAGTTACGTGACGGGTGGAAACGACACGCGATTGTTGGGAATGTCAGTGTGTAACGACGGCCGTTTGCGGGTCGGTTTGCACGCCATATATGGCGAGGGTGAAATGTGTCTGTAAATGCAGCGTGGAGGCGTGTGAGTGACGTTTAAATGTGAACGCGCATTGAGACACACCACTGTGTATTGCATTGTACGGGCGACACGCACGATGATATGTACCTTTCCCCCGACTCTGATTTCGATAGTCGTGTCTGACCGACTGTGTCTGCTTGTGTGCGTACGACGCACGCACACCGACGTCGTCATTGAAGATGCATGCTCGCGTGTCCAGTGCAGTACAGTAGAGTAAGCGCGACGCTAGAAGACGACGGTCGCTTTGGCGAATGTGCGTACACGTGTTTGTGTGTATGTCGGTGATGTGGTCCGATCCGTCGCCTCTGGGAAACTGTCGATCGGCGCGGTACACCGGACGTCTTGAACACCCGTCATACCGTCATACCGTCATACCGTTGGTACACCGTCGCGCTGAGAACGGTTACCGAAAGGTGAACGAACCTCTGATCGGTCGAATGTCTGGGCAGAACGTGAGGAGAGAATGGTGGAGGAAAGGACAGAGGGGAAAAAACAAATATATATAGAGAGAGAGAGAGAGAGAGAGAGAGAGAGAGAGAGAAAACGGAAAAAAAACCAAACAAAACGGAGAAACGCAGTGTAGAGCAACGGAACGTTCCCGTGTCGGAGGTGTATTGTAGCCGCACTGAAATGCGCGTAACGGCGCGGCGGCAAGTGTCTGCCGTGGTGAACGTTACCTTTGACGGCTGAATTGTGCGTTGCGTTGCTTTGCTTTCCCGGATGTGTATGTAACGTAACGTTCGTTGAGATGGTTCTGAGGAAGAATGTACGACAGTGCCCGTGCCGTCTATGTTCGTGTGCAAAGCCATTGTGTGTGTGTGTGTGTGTGTGTGTGTTGTTTTGAGAATTGCGTCCGGGAATGGCGGTGGGCGTGCCCTGCATGTGGCCCGGAAGGCTGTTCGTTTCGCGGTAGTGTGTGGACAGGGGAGGGGCACGCGTAACGCTGCTGGCATGGCATGGCATGGCATTCGGGAGATGGGAGGGGGCAAACGAAGAAAACAAGACGCGGAGGCTATAAAGACGGGGAGGGGCGCGGTGTGGGTGGCTTGCGCTGCGCTCGGCTGGCGCGTGCGGCGTTGTTTTTGTGCAAAAGAAGAGAAAACGAATGGGTTGCCGGGAGGGGGCCGTTGTGGTGTAGCCGCAGACGCGGCTGTCAGTGAACGTGGTGAGACCGAGGGATGCGGGAGGGGCGGGGGCGGGGAAGACGCTAGAAGAAGGAGAAAAACGCTGCTGCAACCAACATAAAATGAGGCCCTTTGTAACCTGCCAGCAACAAAACAACAACAAAAAAAAAAAAAGGCGTCTATCAACATTGAATGTAAATGGAAATGGACCCAAGTGTAACCTCCCCGCACAAATAGTCGTAAGTAAGTGAGTGAGTGAGTGAGTGAGTGAGTGAGTGAGTGAATGATGATAAAAATGTGCCAGAATGTTGTTAACGTCCCTAGAAAATGAACGAACGAAGATTGATGAGAAACGCGCGATAATATGATGAATGGAAATAATGAACCATGAACATCTCAACAGACATAATTGAAAACCCGATAAACGTTGTAAGGGCAGCGCTGGCTGACCTTCGGCCCTGTGTATTCTGAAACGCCCCCCTTTGAACAACAATGTATACAAAACTGTGCTTAAACTGACACACAATATTTTGAGCGCAACGCAATCTGACTATCAAAGATCCCTGCAAAAGAATGGCCCTGAGTAACATTAAAGTACACCTGTCGGAAATCACTTACCTCACAAAAATCTTCATTACTCGAACTACTGCAATACAGCGAGCACCACTGCTGCCAGCTAAATAAGAGATTCCAAACTACGGAGGGCACTAACTACCGATAGGGATAGTTAGCAAAGTAAAGATGTTTAATAGAGAACAACAAACAATGTATTTACCCTTAATATCATCACCAGTCATAATATATGTAATTTGAAACGTCCGCCATCTCTGTCCTCACATGCACCAGTGCTGGCGGCTCACCCCTAACTGCGCAACGCTACGCGCTGTTCACATCCAGCTATAGCAGTTCATGACAACAACAATGCAAACTAGCCACAGACTGCACACAGCACAGGCAGTGATTTTCACGCGGAGCGCTACGTGGCATTACCAATATAAAAATCTAAACAAACAGCGTACGTACAAATTAGAATAAAAAGAGCAAAAGATCGTTACGTCAAAAAAAAAAAAAAAAAAAACAAAAAAGACAAAAGAGAAAAAACAAACTGCATCTATATGTGCTCTTAACTGTAGATACCTGTACACAGCGTCGTGCAATGAATGCCGGCTCACATTTAATTTTGATTGTTGGAGGAAATGCGTAGGAAATATTATTTAAATGGAAATGAATGGTTGTACTTTAAAAAAGTTTGTTTGGAAACAAAGTATTATTGGGGCATTTTGTTGTGAAGAAAATAGTTACAATTGACATACAGTATTAGATTTGCGCAATGCAGCTTCATTACCTTACCTGTAATAACAGTATGCATCGTCCCGAACGGAGACCAGAGTCGCGAGAAGAGCACGCCGCCGCCCGCTCAGTACAACCGTCCACTCGCTAATACTGTCGACTGACTACTACCTCTCCCGACCCGCCACATATAGATGACAACTGTTCCTGCCGACCCGCTACGTGCTACTAGTGTCGTGTGGCGCAGACTAGCGACGATAAGAAACGCTCTGGTCAGAGATTGTGTCGTGCCTCGCCATCGCTGGTAATGAGTACATACGTGTTTCAGCGCGCGTACCGGAAGACGCAGTGCGGAGCCAGAGACTGTGTTGTCGAGGCCGTCGACGCAGTGCATGTCGGTCGGTCGAGTGCGTGCGGGAGGGCAGAGAGGCAGCGTCGGCACGGAGATGCACGCACGGGGGCTGCGGCGTGGCGCGTTTGCGGTAGGCGCCTTTGGTGGCAACGGCCGGGACAAGCAGCGGTGTATGGTGTGGTGCGGGCCGGACAGGGGCGGAGGAGGAGGAGGAGGCGGCGCGACGATGGCATTGGGGCGGAAACGGGGACGGGGACGGCGACGGCGGATGTTGAGAGGCGTCACGCGCGGACCGACACAGACGCACAGATAGATAGGTAGGAAGAAGAAGAAGGGGCGGCTGGTGAGTGAGTGCAATTTAGGCGGTAGACACAAGAGGTCGGCACGGCATTTGCGTGATGTGGCGTTGTGACGGGGTGTGCTCGCTTGCCTCGTTTTGTTGATGCGCGCAGGAAGATGTGCAGAGCAGCGGCGGGCGGCTCGGCTCGGTTCGGTTTGGCCCGGCGGGCCGCGCTGTTGTCGCGGACGTGAGCGCCCCCTGGCGGGTGGCCGGAGGCGGCGCGGCGTGTTGGACGTGTGGCTGGCGGCAGTGCACAATTGCGAGTGGCTGGCGGTGTGGCGGTTGGCGCGTCGGGCGGCCGAGAGAGAGGAGAGGTATGTGTTTGCGGGCGCCTTTGCTGCGCGGCGTCGTGCAGGGCGGGCGGGCGGGCGCCTGTCGACTGTGTGTGTGTGTGTGTGTGTGTGTGTGTGGCGAATTGGCGGCGTTGTGCTCCGGCCGAAGGCGTCTGGAGAGGAGAGTTGGTCGTGATGTCATGTCGCGCCGTGTCATGTTTGCGAAACGGCTGCCGAGAGGTGTGGTGGTAGCGAGCCGGTCGGTGTCGGTGCGATGGGAATGTGCGTTTGGCGGTTTCGGTGTGCTTTTTGCGGCGTGAGAGTGGGGCGGGCGGGCAGGCTTGCTGTTGTTGGTTCCTTGTGTCTTGTGTGTAGCTTGATGGCAACGTGGAAGGGCGCCGGTTTCGAGCCGTGCGTGTGGTTGTCGACGTTGACTGGTTGGGGTGTGCCGTTGCACGTGCATGTTTGGGTCGTTGGTGTGGTTTTGGCTGGCTGGCTGGCTGGCTGGCTGTGTGTGTGTACGACGGGAAGGGGGAGGCGGCGGTGGATAGTGCAGTAGTTGTGTCGTTGGCACGGGCGTCGGGTGCGGCTGTGCGTAGTGGCGGAAAGGTGTCGGTTGCGGGAAGCGAGGCCGTCGTTGGCGGTGTCGCGTGCCTTCGTGAATCGAGTGGGGGCGGGGAAAGGAGCAGCGTGCCGCTGCGTCGTGGCCGTTAGCCAGAGGCTGTGCTTTGATAGTTTTGTGGACGGTTCGTGCGAGGCGATTTGTTGCCTGCCCTATGTTTGTTTGTTTGTTGTTTTGGAGACGACGACTGGTTGGTGGCGTGCGCGCGAGCGAAGTGGCGGTGTGCGTTTCCCGTGTCGACTGCCGGCCGGCGACAGGTGCGCCGTCGGTGGGGTGGGTGGCCGGCACAAGTAGGGGCGGCGGCGTCGTTGCGGTGTGTTTGTGTTGTCGGCGACAGCTGTTTGTGCGGTGCGTGTGAATGGTGGTGCAAACGTGTGCTGGCGTTGAGGCTGCGACCGCGGCGTGTTGTTGGTTGATGTTGAACAGCGGCTGTGTGCGGTGGTGGTGTTGCCGCACGTGCATCCGGCCCGGCGCGGAAAGCGCAGTTGCGGCGGCCCTTCGGTGCCAGCCACGTCGCGTGAGCGGCGGGTTGCTCTGGTCGACACGTGGTGCTCTGGTTTGTTGTTTGGTGCCCTTTGGCCGGTGGGTGGTCCGTGTGTCTCGGTATCTGGTCGTGGTCGTGCTGCCCGTTTGTCGGCGTTGTCCTGTGGCTTCGCTTTTGTTTTTGCGGCGTGCCGACGACCCGACGCGACCTTTACACCCAAAGTGTGGCGCCCGAAGGTGAACCAACGTCGTAATCCGACCTGGGCGCTTAAGCTCTAAGCCTAAGCTGAGCGAACCGAACCTGTAGCGTTGCGTAGCGTGAGGTGCGGTGAGGTCAGCCTCAGCGCCAAGTAAGCCAAGCTGTCCGGCCGTGAGGTGGGTGGGTAGGTAGGTGCGGCTGCTGCGGCCACCTGACGCCCGACGTGTGTTTGAATGCTTAACCTAAGTTTGAGGCTTAACCTAACCCAAGTGGCCTTAACCTAACCTAACCTAACCTAACCTCTGACGCCCGACGTGTGTTTGAATGCTTAACCTAAGTTTGACGCTTAACCTAACACCGACCCTTAACCTAACCGAGGTGCCCCTAACCTAACCTTAATGTAACGTAACCTAACCTAACCTCTGACGCCTGACGTGTGTTTTGAATGCTTAACCTAACCCAAGTGCCCTTAACCTAACCCACGTCCACCGAACCTAACCGAGACGTGTGAACCTAATGTCTAACTCGTAACGCGTGATGTTGGCTGTCGTGTGTGCTGACGGCAGATTGGGTTGGTCTGTAGTTGCGGATTTCGGGTTTGCCTCGGGCGAGGGGTTGGCTCGTAAGCGGCGAGGGGCGCTCCGGCGGAGCATGTTGCTTTGCAGGCGGCGCCCGTTTTTGCGGCGGGCACAATTGAAATTGTTGGGAAACGAACGAAAGGGCTGTGAATGTTGGCGGGCGAGAGGAGGAGGACGTGGCCCGACGGCTGCGGGCCGATCGGGAAACGGTGGGAGGGCGATGGGGCGGCGGAGGTGCGTTTGCACGGCCGTCATCGCCGCACGCCTCCGCTTGTGTGGCTGTGGCGCCGGCCGCGCTGGCCGGGCTGCCGCGGCGACGGTGCGGGGCTTTTGCCGAAGGTTTGGCCATTGTGGCCGGTCGCCGGCTGGGGCTGTGGGGGCGGCATTTGGGCGTGGGCGGCGATTCTCGGCGGGCCGACCCAGGCTGTAGCGCGCGGTGGCTGCAGTTTGGCCGTGGTTTGCGGCGCTGCCGTGGCGACTGGTTGGCGACTGTGGTGTGGCTGTGTGTAGCCCCATCCTCGGTGGTTTGAAAGGCGCGGGTGGTTGTGGCGCAGGTGTGGGGCTGCTCCGCACAGGCTGTCGGACGTTGGGCGGTAGCAAGCGCGGGAGGCGCGGCGCGGCGGCGCGCAGAGTGGCGGCCGCTCTCTCGGCCGTCCGCGCCCGCCCGCGACACTGGCTGGGCCTGTGCGTCGAGGCGGCTATTCCTCTGCTGTGCGCTCCGCTCGCTGCGTGTCTCCTCTCGCTCTCGCTGCTCGCTGTGTGTTAACGCGCGTCGTCGAAATGGCAGATCAGGCGGCTACGAACGAGACTGCTGCGGCACCCGCCGCCACCGGCACTACGAAGAAGGCAAAGTCTGCGTCGTCTGCGAAGAAGCCGCGCGCCAAGCCTGCGCACCCGCGCACCTCTGAGATGGTGACGGCCGCCATCAAGAGTCTGAAGGAGCGCGGCGGATCGTCGCTGCAGGCGATCAAGAAGTACATTGCCGCGCACTACAAGCTGGACGCGGAGAAGCTGGCGCCGTTTATCAAGAAGTACCTCAAGTCGGCCGTGGTGGCGGGCGAGCTGGTGCAGACGAAGGGGAAGGGCGCGTCCGGCTCTTTCAAGCTTGCCGGCGCCGGCGGCGGGGCGGCTGAGGGCGGCAAGGCTCGTGCTGGCGGTGCCAAGAAGAAGCGCGCCGCTCCGGCCAGCAAGGAGAAGAAGGGCGCCCGTGCGGCCGGCGCAAAGAAGGCTGGTGGCGTGAAGGCGGCGACTGGTCGGAAGGCGGGCGCCGCCAAGAAGGCGTCTGCGGCGTCGGCCGCTCCCGCCGGTGCGAAGAAGGCGGCTGCTGCCAAGCCGGCCAAGGCCAAGTCGCCGTCGAAGGCGAAGAAGGCCGCCAAGGTTCCGACGAAGAAGCCGAAGGCGCCGCGCCCGAAGAAGGCGACGACGCCGTCTAAGGCGAAGGCTTCGCCCAAGAAGAAGAAGTAGAGAGGAATGGGAAAGGAAGGGTTGGCGGTTGACTCCGTCGTCCGCACCCCCCGTCCCCGTCGTCTAGTGGCGCGCAACAGACGCGCGGCCCAAAACGGCCCTTCTCAGGGCCATCAAAGCACGTCGGGAAGGTTTTGATTGTCGTGTTTGTGTTGCGGTGTGGTTGTGTCGTCTGGCGTTTCTGTATGCCCGTGTGTGGATACTGTTTGCGTGCCGTGGTGGTTGGATTGCGGGGGGGGGGTCGGTGGCGGGTGCGGGCGGCGGTAGCGGTTTTGTCGTTGCGGTTGATTGTCGCCGTTTTTTTTTTTTGGTCGCGGCCGGCCGACGGTTGGTTTTGTGTCATGTTGTTTGAATACTTTGGTTGGCCTGCCTGCCGTCTTCTCGGATGTGTCTTGTCTTGTGTGTGTGTTCTTGCAACGGGGGCGGGGGACGTTGAGATGTGGAAAGGGTCGGTGGCGTTGGACGTGCCTGGCTTTTTGTTTCGTTTTCTTTTCGAAACGAAGCGGCGGCCGGCCGTGTGGTTGACGGCGTCGGCCGATGGGTATTGTGCGCTTTGAGCGCCGCGCCGGGGAGGCATGATGTTGATTGTTGCGCGCGCCAGCAAGCTGGCAGGGGAGAGCGGCTGTGGCGGACGGACGGGAAGTGGAAGTGGTGTTTTGTCTTTGGTTCTGTGGTTGTGGGGCGAGAGGCGACCGACAAAGTTTGCTCGCGACGGAGTGATGTTAGTGGCCCTTAAAAGGGCCGTTTTGTTTGTTGCGTGCGTGGGCGGTGCCCAGCGGCTGGCGCGGTGTTTAGGCGCGCTCGCCGCGGATGCGGCGCGCGAGCTGGATGTCCTTGGGCATGATGGTGACGCGCTTGGCGTGGATTGCGCACAGGTTGGTGTCTTCGAAGAGGCCGACGAGGTAGGCCTCGCTGGCCTCCTGCAGGGCCATGACCGCGGAGCTCTGGAAGCGCAGGTCGGTCTTGAAGTCCTGGGCGATCTCGCGCACTAGGCGCTGGAATGGCAGCTTGCGGATGAGCAGCTCTGTGCTCTTCTGGTAGCGCCTGATTTCTCGCAGGGCGACGGTGCCCGGCCTGTAGCGGTGGGGCTTCTTGACGCCGCCGGTGGCGGGCGCGCTCTTCCTCGCCGCCTTGGTGGCGAGCTGTTTGCGCGGCGCCTTTCCGCCGGTGGACTTGCGGGCCGTTTGCTTTGTGCGGGCCATAGCGGTAGCGGTTAGCGGAGCGGCGTGGAGGCGAGCGAGGTGCTGCGTCGGGTGCTGCCTTGACGACACGGGCGCGCGCCAGCCACCGTGGTGCGCTTATATGCCCTCGGTTGCGCGTGGTGGGGGGAGGGCGGGCCAGAGTCTATATAGGGGGGCTGGCGCGTGCGCCGGGCGCAGACCGTAGCCGACTCGCTAGCGCCGGGTGAGGAGCCAGCCGCTGCAGCAGACGCTTTGCTTGCCTTGAGCTTTTTGAGGATTTAGAAGAGATGACTGGCCGCGGCAAGGGAGGAAAGGGGCTCGGCAAGGGTGGCGCCAAGCGGCACCGCAAGGTGTTGCGCGACAACATCCAGGGCATCACGAAGCCCGCGATCCGCCGCCTGGCTCGCAGGGGCGGCGTGAAGCGCATCTCTGGTCTGATCTACGAGGAGACCCGCGGAGTGCTGAAGGTGTTCCTGGAGAACGTGATCCGCGACGCGGTGACGTACACTGAGCACGCCAAGCGCAAGACTGTGACGGCCATGGACGTGGTGTACGCCCTGAAGAGGCAGGGGCGCACCCTGTACGGTTTCGGCGGTTAGGCGCGTCGCAGCCGGTGTGCTGTGCCGCGTTGGCCTTCCCGCGGCCGTGGGAGAGACGAAAACGGCCCTTTTCAGGGCCACCACACTGTTCGGAAATTGAAAAGTGCGAAAGAGTCTGTGTTGTTGCTGCGTGTGTTGCCTGCCTGCCTTGTTTCTTTCATTCTTCATTTCGTTTGCGTTTGACTGACGTGACGTGACTGGGAGAAAGGAAAGGAAGCGGGTCTTGTGGCTGTGTGTGTGTGTGTGTGTGTGTGTGTGTGTGTGTGTGTGTGTGTCGTGCGCGCGCGCGCGAGAGAGGGCGTTGTGTGTGTGTGTTTTGTTTATCGATCGATGGAGACGCCGGGCTGTGTGTTGTTGTTGTTGTTGTTGTTGTTGTTGTGCGAGAGGCGGTGAATATTTGCGTGGTTTTGGCTGTGTGTTTGCGGCGGCGTTGGAGTTGCCGAGGCAAGGCGTGCCCATAGGCGGCCGGATCAGCTGTTTCGTTTGTATGGGGCGCGCGGGAGTGGAGGGCGGTGTGTCGACACGCTCGTTTAACAGTTGGTGATTATTGCTGTCGTTGTCGTTTGGAAGGCGACTGTGCGTGCGTGGAGGTGCTTGAGGCAAACGAAAAACAAAAGAGAAACGTGTGTGTGGCCACACGGGCTGTGGACGACAAGATGGCGGCGGCTCTTCTTGTTGTTCTTCTCTCTTTCCTTTAGTCCTCTACCGTTAGAGGGGGAGTTGGTGGAGGTTATTGTCGCCTGTGGACATTTGCTCCTCTTTTCTGTGTGTTGTTCTTATCTTTGGTAGTGTGCTTTTTCGGACGTTGCTGTTTGTTGAGAGTGATTATGTGTTCTGTTTGTGCTACTGCTGGAGTAGCGACTCGGGTCTTGCACATCTGTCCCTGTGGTGTTCATATTGCCCAAGGGTCAAGACGTAATAGTCATTTTCTGAATTCCGCGCGGTGGCGTAGAACGCTTGTGCCAGGGCGCGGAATCGTGTTGTGGGTGGTTGTAGGCAGGTCTGCCGCGGGGACGTGTAAGGCCCGTCGTAGAGCGCTCTGCTTTGGACCCTTCTGTAGGCGATGCATCGTCGACCTGGCTGCATAGCCCCTATAGAGGGCGCGCATATTTCCAGTATCGCTACCCCTGTTGCGGGGTCGAGGGAACAGGGGTACAGGATCTGCATCCTGGCGTGAGCGTTTGTGCCAAGTTGCCCTATGTGACACTTCGATGTCAGGCGTGACACCGAGGTACCTCGCAGAATATCTGCCCCTGCAATCGTAGCAGTTGGTATGGTCTTCTTGCCGGCGGCGGCTGTGGAAGTGAAGTTAAGTTAAAGTAAAGTAAAGTAAAGCAAAGCGCGGCGAGGACGACTGAAATTTTGCTTTGGACGTAGGTTTGTGTGGTGGCCCTGAAAAGGGCCGATTGTTGTGAGCCGAGCCGGGCCGGCAAAGCGCGTTGCGTGCAGGGGAGCACGCAGCGCTGCTGGGCGGCGGGTCCGCGTGCCGATTGCCTGGCCTCTCTGTTTAGGCCTTCTTCTCGGTCTTCTTTGGCAGCAGGACGGCCTGGATGTTGGGCAGGACACCACCCTGTGCGATGGTGACGCCCGACAGGAGCTTGTTGAGCTCCTCGTCGTTGCGGATGGCAAGCTGCAGGTGGCGCGGGATGATGCGCGTCTTCTTGTTGTCGCGGGCCGCGTTTCCGGCCAGCTCGAGCACCTCAGCCGCGAGGTACTCCATGACGGCGGCGAGGTAGACGGGCGCCCCGGCGCCGACGCGCTCGGCGTAGTTTCCCTTGCGCAGGAGGCGGTGGATTCTGCCGACCGGGAACTGGAGCCCGGCCCTGCTTGAGCGGGACTTTGACTTGCCCTTGACTTTGCCTCCCTTTCCGCGTCCGGACATGGCGATGCGCTGTGGTGTAAAAAAACGAGACGAGACGAAGGACGGTGCGAGCCGCAGCGAGTCGAGCAGCGGAGTGGCGGCGCCGCCAGGGGTGGGGGTCCTTTATGCTCTCGGGTGCGGCGGCCGGTTGCGCTCGCGGCCCATTGGTCGGCGGCCGCAACGGGGCGAGCTGGTAAAGGTGCGGCGGCGGGGCGCGCTGGGTGCCACTGTGTGGGGAGACGCTGACTAGAGCGGAGCGCTTGCTGCTGGTGTTGCTGCCGTACGTTCTTGTTTGTTTGCGATGCCGCCAGACTAGCGGGAAGGCCGCCAAGAAGGCTGGCAAGGCGCAGAAGAACATTTCGAAGGGCGACAAGAAGAAGAAGCGCAAGAGGAAGGAGAGCTATGCCATCTACATCTACAAGGTGCTGAAGCAGGTGCACCCTGACACGGGCATCTCGTCGAAGGCGATGAGCATCATGAACAGCTTCGTGAACGACATTTTCGAGCGCATCGCGGCCGAGGCGTCTCGCCTGGCGCACTACAACAAGCGCTCGACCATCACGTCCCGCGAGATCCAGACCGCTGTGCGGCTGTTGCTGCCTGGCGAGCTGGCCAAGCACGCCGTGAGCGAGGGCACGAAGGCGGTGACCAAGTACACGAGCTCCAAGTAAGGAGGTGGCTCTGGAATGGAAGGAGATCCTCCGTTGCGAGAGCGGCAAAACGGCCCTTTTCAGGGCCACCAAATGGCCTTTGCGGGAAGGGCGGAATTGTTGTTGTTGTTGTTTTTGTTTTGTTTTGTGTGTGAGTGGGTGGACGGTGGCAATAGCTACCGCTTTGGTTGCGACGCGACGGGGTGGGGTGGCCGATGCGATGAATAATTTGATTGTTTATGGGGCGCGTCGCGTGTCGCGTGTTGCGGGGTGCGGCCACGGTGTGACGTGGAATGGAGGCACGTGCGCACAAGTCGTTGTCTGCGAGGGGGGGGGGGGGAAGTGCGATCGGTGATGTGCCCTTTGGATGGAGGTGCCGGTTAGTTACGTGACGGGTGGAAACGACACGCGATTGTTGGGAATGTCAGTGTGTAACGACGGCCGTTTGCGGGTCGGTTTGCACGCCATATATGGCGAGGGTGAAATGTGTCTGTAAATGCAGCGTGGAGGCGTGTGAGTGACGTTTAAATGTGAACGCGCATTGAGACACACCACTGTGTATTGCATTGTACGGGCGACACGCACGATGATATGTACCTTTCCCCCGACTCTGATTTCGATAGTCGTGTCTGACCGACTGTGTCTGCTTGTGTGCGTACGACGCACGCACACCGACGTCGTCATTGAAGATGCATGCTCGCGTGTCCAGTGCAGTACAGTAGAGTAAGCGCGACGCTAGAAGACGACGGTCGCTTTGGCGAATGTGCGTACACGTGTTTGTGTGTATGTCGGTGATGTGGTCCGATCCGTCGCCTCTGGGAAACTGTCGATCGGCGCGGTACACCGGACGTCTTGAACACCCGTCATACCGTCATACCGTCATACCGTTGGTACACCGTCGCGCTGAGAACGGTTACCGAAAGGTGAACGAACCTCTGATCGGTCGAATGTCTGGGCAGAACGTGAGGAGAGAATGGTGGAGGAAAGGACAGAGGGGAAAAAACAAATATATATAGAGAGAGAGAGAGAGAGAGAGAGAGAGAGAGAGAGAGAAAACGGAAAAAAAACCAAACAAAACGGAGAAACGCAGTGTAGAGCAACGGAACGTTCCCGTGTCGGAGGTGTATTGTAGCCGCACTGAAATGCGCGTAACGGCGCGGCGGCAAGTGTCTGCCGTGGTGAACGTTACCTTTGACGGCTGAATTGTGCGTTGCGTTGCTTTGCTTTCCCGGATGTGTATGTAACGTAACGTTCGTTGAGATGGTTCTGAGGAAGAATGTACGACAGTGCCCGTGCCGTCTATGTTCGTGTGCAAAGCCATTGTGTGTGTGTGTGTGTGTGTGTGTGTTGTTTTGAGAATTGCGTCCGGGAATGGCGGTGGGCGTGCCCTGCATGTGGCCCGGAAGGCTGTTCGTTTCGCGGTAGTGTGTGGACAGGGGAGGGGCACGCGTAACGCTGCTGGCATGGCATGGCATGGCATTCGGGAGATGGGAGGGGGCAAACGAAGAAAACAAGACGCGGAGGCTATAAAGACGGGGAGGGGCGCGGTGTGGGTGGCTTGCGCTGCGCTCGGCTGGCGCGTGCGGCGTTGTTTTTGTGCAAAAGAAGAGAAAACGAATGGGTTGCCGGGAGGGGGCCGTTGTGGTGTAGCCGCAGACGCGGCTGTCAGTGAACGTGGTGAGACCGAGGGATGCGGGAGGGGCGGGGGCGGGGAAGACGCTAGAAGAAGGAGAAAAACGCTGCTGCAACCAACATAAAATGAGGCCCTTTGTAACCTGCCAGCAACAAAACAACAACAAAAAAAAAAAAAGGCGTCTATCAACATTGAATGTAAATGGAAATGGACCCAAGTGTAACCTCCCCGCACAAATAGTCGTAAGTAAGTGAGTGAGTGAGTGAGTGAGTGAGTGAGTGAGTGAATGATGATAAAAATGTGCCAGAATGTTGTTAACGTCCCTAGAAAATGAACGAACGAAGATTGATGAGAAACGCGCGATAATATGATGAATGGAAATAATGAACCATGAACATCTCAACAGACATAATTGAAAACCCGATAAACGTTGTAAGGGCAGCGCTGGCTGACCTTCGGCCCTGTGTATTCTGAAACGCCCCCCTTTGAACAACAATGTATACAAAACTGTGCTTAAACTGACACACAATATTTTGAGCGCAACGCAATCTGACTATCAAAGATCCCTGCAAAAGAATGGCCCTGAGTAACATTAAAGTACACCTGTCGGAAATCACTTACCTCACAAAAATCTTCATTACTCGAACTACTGCAATACAGCGAGCACCACTGCTGCCAGCTAAATAAGAGATTCCAAACTACGGAGGGCACTAACTACCGATAGGGATAGTTAGCAAAGTAAAGATGTTTAATAGAGAACAACAAACAATGTATTTACCCTTAATATCATCACCAGTCATAATATATGTAATTTGAAACGTCCGCCATCTCTGTCCTCACATGCACCAGTGCTGGCGGCTCACCCCTAACTGCGCAACGCTACGCGCTGTTCACATCCAGCTATAGCAGTTCATGACAACAACAATGCAAACTAGCCACAGACTGCACACAGCACAGGCAGTGATTTTCACGCGGAGCGCTACGTGGCATTACCAATATAAAAATCTAAACAAACAGCGTACGTACAAATTAGAATAAAAAGAGCAAAAGATCGTTACGTCAAAAAAAAAAAAAAAAAAAACAAAAAAGACAAAAGAGAAAAAACAAACTGCATCTATATGTGCTCTTAACTGTAGATACCTGTACACAGCGTCGTGCAATGAATGCCGGCTCACATTTAATTTTGATTGTTGGAGGAAATGCGTAGGAAATATTATTTAAATGGAAATGAATGGTTGTACTTTAAAAAAGTTTGTTTGGAAACAAAGTATTATTGGGGCATTTTGTTGTGAAGAAAATAGTTACAATTGACATACAGTATTAGATTTGCGCAATGCAGCTTCATTACCTTACCTGTAATAACAGTATGCATCGTCCCGAACGGAGACCAGAGTCGCGAGAAGAGCACGCCGCCGCCCGCTCAGTACAACCGTCCACTCGCTAATACTGTCGACTGACTACTACCTCTCCCGACCCGCCACATATAGATGACAACTGTTCCTGCCGACCCGCTACGTGCTACTAGTGTCGTGTGGCGCAGACTAGCGACGATAAGAAACGCTCTGGTCAGAGATTGTGTCGTGCCTCGCCATCGCTGGTAATGAGTACATACGTGTTTCAGCGCGCGTACCGGAAGACGCAGTGCGGAGCCAGAGACTGTGTTGTCGAGGCCGTCGACGCAGTGCATGTCGGTCGGTCGAGTGCGTGCGGGAGGGCAGAGAGGCAGCGTCGGCACGGAGATGCACGCACGGGGGCTGCGGCGTGGCGCGTTTGCGGTAGGCGCCTTTGGTGGCAACGGCCGGGACAAGCAGCGGTGTATGGTGTGGTGCGGGCCGGACAGGGGCGGAGGAGGAGGAGGAGGCGGCGCGACGATGGCATTGGGGCGGAAACGGGGACGGGGACGGCGACGGCGGATGTTGAGAGGCGTCACGCGCGGACCGACACAGACGCACAGATAGATAGGTAGGAAGAAGAAGAAGGGGCGGCTGGTGAGTGAGTGCAATTTAGGCGGTAGACACAAGAGGTCGGCACGGCATTTGCGTGATGTGGCGTTGTGACGGGGTGTGCTCGCTTGCCTCGTTTTGTTGATGCGCGCAGGAAGATGTGCAGAGCAGCGGCGGGCGGCTCGGCTCGGTTCGGTTTGGCCCGGCGGGCCGCGCTGTTGTCGCGGACGTGAGCGCCCCCTGGCGGGTGGCCGGAGGCGGCGCGGCGTGTTGGACGTGTGGCTGGCGGCAGTGCACAATTGCGAGTGGCTGGCGGTGTGGCGGTTGGCGCGTCGGGCGGCCGAGAGAGAGGAGAGGTATGTGTTTGCGGGCGCCTTTGCTGCGCGGCGTCGTGCAGGGCGGGCGGGCGGGCGCCTGTCGACTGTGTGTGTGTGTGTGTGTGTGTGTGTGTGGCGAATTGGCGGCGTTGTGCTCCGGCCGAAGGCGTCTGGAGAGGAGAGTTGGTCGTGATGTCATGTCGCGCCGTGTCATGTTTGCGAAACGGCTGCCGAGAGGTGTGGTGGTAGCGAGCCGGTCGGTGTCGGTGCGATGGGAATGTGCGTTTGGCGGTTTCGGTGTGCTTTTTGCGGCGTGAGAGTGGGGCGGGCGGGCAGGCTTGCTGTTGTTGGTTCCTTGTGTCTTGTGTGTAGCTTGATGGCAACGTGGAAGGGCGCCGGTTTCGAGCCGTGCGTGTGGTTGTCGACGTTGACTGGTTGGGGTGTGCCGTTGCACGTGCATGTTTGGGTCGTTGGTGTGGTTTTGGCTGGCTGGCTGGCTGGCTGGCTGTGTGTGTGTACGACGGGAAGGGGGAGGCGGCGGTGGATAGTGCAGTAGTTGTGTCGTTGGCACGGGCGTCGGGTGCGGCTGTGCGTAGTGGCGGAAAGGTGTCGGTTGCGGGAAGCGAGGCCGTCGTTGGCGGTGTCGCGTGCCTTCGTGAATCGAGTGGGGGCGGGGAAAGGAGCAGCGTGCCGCTGCGTCGTGGCCGTTAGCCAGAGGCTGTGCTTTGATAGTTTTGTGGACGGTTCGTGCGAGGCGATTTGTTGCCTGCCCTATGTTTGTTTGTTTGTTGTTTTGGAGACGACGACTGGTTGGTGGCGTGCGCGCGAGCGAAGTGGCGGTGTGCGTTTCCCGTGTCGACTGCCGGCCGGCGACAGGTGCGCCGTCGGTGGGGTGGGTGGCCGGCACAAGTAGGGGCGGCGGCGTCGTTGCGGTGTGTTTGTGTTGTCGGCGACAGCTGTTTGTGCGGTGCGTGTGAATGGTGGTGCAAACGTGTGCTGGCGTTGAGGCTGCGACCGCGGCGTGTTGTTGGTTGATGTTGAACAGCGGCTGTGTGCGGTGGTGGTGTTGCCGCACGTGCATCCGGCCCGGCGCGGAAAGCGCAGTTGCGGCGGCCCTTCGGTGCCAGCCACGTCGCGTGAGCGGCGGGTTGCTCTGGTCGACACGTGGTGCTCTGGTTTGTTGTTTGGTGCCCTTTGGCCGGTGGGTGGTCCGTGTGTCTCGGTATCTGGTCGTGGTCGTGCTGCCCGTTTGTCGGCGTTGTCCTGTGGCTTCGCTTTTGTTTTTGCGGCGTGCCGACGACCCGACGCGACCTTTACACCCAAAGTGTGGCGCCCGAAGGTGAACCAACGTCGTAATCCGACCTGGGCGCTTAAGCTCTAAGCCTAAGCTGAGCGAACCGAACCTGTAGCGTTGCGTAGCGTGAGGTGCGGTGAGGTCAGCCTCAGCGCCAAGTAAGCCAAGCTGTCCGGCCGTGAGGTGGGTGGGTAGGTAGGTGCGGCTGCTGCGGCCACCTGACGCCCGACGTGTGTTTGAATGCTTAACCTAAGTTTGAGGCTTAACCTAACCCAAGTGGCCTTAACCTAACCTAACCTAACCTAACCTCTGACGCCCGACGTGTGTTTGAATGCTTAACCTAAGTTTGACGCTTAACCTAACACCGACCCTTAACCTAACCGAGGTGCCCCTAACCTAACCTTAATGTAACGTAACCTAACCTAACCTCTGACGCCTGACGTGTGTTTTGAATGCTTAACCTAACCCAAGTGCCCTTAACCTAACCCACGTCCACCGAACCTAACCGAGACGTGTGAACCTAATGTCTAACTCGTAACGCGTGATGTTGGCTGTCGTGTGTGCTGACGGCAGATTGGGTTGGTCTGTAGTTGCGGATTTCGGGTTTGCCTCGGGCGAGGGGTTGGCTCGTAAGCGGCGAGGGGCGCTCCGGCGGAGCATGTTGCTTTGCAGGCGGCGCCCGTTTTTGCGGCGGGCACAATTGAAATTGTTGGGAAACGAACGAAAGGGCTGTGAATGTTGGCGGGCGAGAGGAGGAGGACGTGGCCCGACGGCTGCGGGCCGATCGGGAAACGGTGGGAGGGCGATGGGGCGGCGGAGGTGCGTTTGCACGGCCGTCATCGCCGCACGCCTCCGCTTGTGTGGCTGTGGCGCCGGCCGCGCTGGCCGGGCTGCCGCGGCGACGGTGCGGGGCTTTTGCCGAAGGTTTGGCCATTGTGGCCGGTCGCCGGCTGGGGCTGTGGGGGCGGCATTTGGGCGTGGGCGGCGATTCTCGGCGGGCCGACCCAGGCTGTAGCGCGCGGTGGCTGCAGTTTGGCCGTGGTTTGCGGCGCTGCCGTGGCGACTGGTTGGCGACTGTGGTGTGGCTGTGTGTAGCCCCATCCTCGGTGGTTTGAAAGGCGCGGGTGGTTGTGGCGCAGGTGTGGGGCTGCTCCGCACAGGCTGTCGGACGTTGGGCGGTAGCAAGCGCGGGAGGCGCGGCGCGGCGGCGCGCAGAGTGGCGGCCGCTCTCTCGGCCGTCCGCGCCCGCCCGCGACACTGGCTGGGCCTGTGCGTCGAGGCGGCTATTCCTCTGCTGTGCGCTCCGCTCGCTGCGTGTCTCCTCTCGCTCTCGCTGCTCGCTGTGTGTTAACGCGCGTCGTCGAAATGGCAGATCAGGCGGCTACGAACGAGACTGCTGCGGCACCCGCCGCCACCGGCACTACGAAGAAGGCAAAGTCTGCGTCGTCTGCGAAGAAGCCGCGCGCCAAGCCTGCGCACCCGCGCACCTCTGAGATGGTGACGGCCGCCATCAAGAGTCTGAAGGAGCGCGGCGGATCGTCGCTGCAGGCGATCAAGAAGTACATTGCCGCGCACTACAAGCTGGACGCGGAGAAGCTGGCGCCGTTTATCAAGAAGTACCTCAAGTCGGCCGTGGTGGCGGGCGAGCTGGTGCAGACGAAGGGGAAGGGCGCGTCCGGCTCTTTCAAGCTTGCCGGCGCCGGCGGCGGGGCGGCTGAGGGCGGCAAGGCTCGTGCTGGCGGTGCCAAGAAGAAGCGCGCCGCTCCGGCCAGCAAGGAGAAGAAGGGCGCCCGTGCGGCCGGCGCAAAGAAGGCTGGTGGCGTGAAGGCGGCGACTGGTCGGAAGGCGGGCGCCGCCAAGAAGGCGTCTGCGGCGTCGGCCGCTCCCGCCGGTGCGAAGAAGGCGGCTGCTGCCAAGCCGGCCAAGGCCAAGTCGCCGTCGAAGGCGAAGAAGG
The DNA here is from genome assembly GCF_023864275.1 of Schistocerca cancellata. NCBI lineage: Eukaryota > Metazoa > Arthropoda > Insecta > Orthoptera > Acrididae > Schistocerca > Schistocerca cancellata. Next base: position 199,448 of record NW_026047172.1, read on the forward strand.
CCGCCAAGGTTCCGACGAAGAAGCCGAAGGCGCCGCGCCCGAAGAAGGCGACGACGCCGTCTAAGGCGAAGGCTTCGCCCAAGAAGAAGAAGTAGAGAGGAATGGGAAAGGAAGGGTTGGCGGTTGACTCCGTCGTCCGCACCCCCCGTCCCCGTCGTCTAGTGGCGCGCAACAGACGCGCGGCCCAAAACGGCCCTTCTCAGGGCCATCAAAGCACGTCGGGAAGGTTTTGATTGTCGTGTTTGTGTTGCGGTGTGGTTGTGTCGTCTGGCGTTTCTGTATGCCCGTGTGTGGATACTGTTTGCGTGCCGTGGTGGTTGGATTGCGGGGGGGGGGTCGGTGGCGGGTGCGGGCGGCGGTAGCGGTTTTGTCGTTGCGGTTGATTGTCGCCGTTTTTTTTTTTTGGTCGCGGCCGGCCGACGGTTGGTTTTGTGTCATGTTGTTTGAATACTTTGGTTGGCCTGCCTGCCGTCTTCTCGGATGTGTCTTGTCTTGTGTGTGTGTTCTTGCAACGGGGGCGGGGGACGTTGAGATGTGGAAAGGGTCGGTGGCGTTGGACGTGCCTGGCTTTTTGTTTCGTTTTCTTTTCGAAACGAAGCGGCGGCCGGCCGTGTGGTTGACGGCGTCGGCCGATGGGTATTGTGCGCTTTGAGCGCCGCGCCGGGGAGGCATGATGTTGATTGTTGCGCGCGCCAGCAAGCTGGCAGGGGAGAGCGGCTGTGGCGGACGGACGGGAAGTGGAAGTGGTGTTTTGTCTTTGGTTCTGTGGTTGTGGGGCGAGAGGCGACCGACAAAGTTTGCTCGCGACGGAGTGATGTTAGTGGCCCTTAAAAGGGCCGTTTTGTTTGTTGCGTGCGTGGGCGGTGCCCAGCGGCTGGCGCGGTGTTTAGGCGCGCTCGCCGCGGATGCGGCGCGCGAGCTGGATGTCCTTGGGCATGATGGTGACGCGCTTGGCGTGGATTGCGCACAGGTTGGTGTCTTCGAAGAGGCCGACGAGGTAGGCCTCGCTGGCCTCCTGCAGGGCCATGACCGCGGAGCTCTGGAAGCGCAGGTCGGTCTTGAAGTCCTGGGCGATCTCGCGCACTAGGCGCTGGAATGGCAGCTTGCGGATGAGCAGCTCTGTGCTCTTCTGGTAGCGCCTGATTTCTCGCAGGGCGACGGTGCCCGGCCTGTAGCGGTGGGGCTTCTTGACGCCGCCGGTGGCGGGCGCGCTCTTCCTCGCCGCCTTGGTGGCGAGCTGTTTGCGCGGCGCCTTTCCGCCGGTGGACTTGCGGGCCGTTTGCTTTGTGCGGGCCATAGCGGTAGCGGTTAGCGGAGCGGCGTGGAGGCGAGCGAGGTGCTGCGTCGGGTGCTGCCTTGACGACACGGGCGCGCGCCAGCTTTTTTTTTTTTTTTTTTTTTTTTTTTTTTTTGGCACATTTCATTCCCTCCCTTATGGGGAGGGCGGGCCTTTTTAGAGCTTGCTTTTGCTCTTTTTCGGCCGTTGGTGTTTAATACAATTTTTGCCTTTTATAGATACATTAGCTTGCAATTGTGCCAAGCATTGTTATTTTGGTATAATATTGATTTTACAACATATAATTAAGTGTTTAAAAAGAGATAATTGAATAAATTAGGGTATAAGACAAAATTATAAGTTTAACAAAAATATAGTGACGAACAAGAGAGATGTAAGTTAAACAAAACATAATAAGTTTAGCAAAGATATATCAGTTGTAGGAGAAAACATGGATTAGAAAGAAACATATAACAAAAACATAATGATAGAGACGATATAAGTTGAACAAAAACATAGTAAGTTTAGCAAAGCATATTAGTTGAGTAAATACCTATTGTTAGAAGGAAACATATAAATTTAAGAAAAACAAACTTGTAAATTTAGGAGTGTCATGTTACTATGAGTCCTATAATTAGGAAGGTTTTCGTTTTATTGTTTTTTGGTGTATGTGATCGTTTCGTTGCTGTGTGTGTGCGTATGTGTGACTGTGCGCGCGTGTGTATGTGTGTGTTTGTGGGGCCGTTGCCTACATCCTGGCGTCGAGGTGGGGGGGACAGTGGGTGCCGCTTACGAGTGGGGTCATGGTGGGAGCGAGGTCGGGAAAGTGGGATGTCGTATTCTGTGCTACTGTACGCGCTGGTTGTATGTATTTGAATTTAGGGCGTCTTCTTTCCCGGATTTGAGAGGTTAGCAAGTCTTCCATGTCTGGTCGTTTCGTCAGTATGTGTTTGCCGTAGTTGGCGCGTAGTTTCGTTAGTCGAGTTTGTAGCGGTTCTATGTTTGTGATGTCATACACGTCGTTGCTCGGCGTCTGGGGGGGGAGTTTGGTGATGCTGCGAAGTAGTCTTCTTTCGGTTCTGTAGAGTCTGTCTGTCTGGCTCTTCGCCAGGCCAGCCAGGGGTGCGGCTGCATACTCCATGACAGGCCTGACGAAGGTCTTGTATGTGTGCAGGGCTGTCTCCAGGCGGCAGCCGTGGAGGCGACCCTGCACCTGTCGTATGAGTCCTTGTCTTTTTCGTGTTCTGTTGAGGAGGTAGTTGATGTGCGTCTGCCAGTTTAGGTGCTTGTCTAGGAACACGCCTAAGTATTTCGCGGAGTTAGTGAGCGTCAGTGGCGTGTTCCATAGGGTCAGTTGTAAGTCGCCAGTGTTTTGGTTTCTGTTCTTGGTTCGATGTCTGTGTTGGAAGAATATGGTCTGTGTTTTGGTCGGGTTGGGTCGAATTCGCCACTGCGTCATCCAGGTCTGGAGTTTTTGTAGGTAGTCTGTCGTTTTCCGTTGTATGGTCCTGGTGTTTTGTGCTGTGCACCAATATGCAGTGTCGTCTGCATATAGTGCGACTGTCTCGTCTGGTGTCGCCGTGGTGGGGATGTCTGCTGTGTACAGCGCGTACAGGGTCGGTGACAGGATGCCTCCTTGTGGGACGCCTGCCTGTGGCGTGAACGGTTCGGATTGTTGATCCCCTACATGGATCCTGCATATTCTGTTACTAAGGTAGGCTTGTATTATCTTAATGAATTTGGTGGGGATTCCTAGTCGGCTTAGTTTGAGGAGGAGTCCTTGGTGCCACAACTTGTCGAATGCACGCTCGATGTCTAGGAATACCGCGAGCGTGCATCGTCCGTCGTTGAATCCCTTAGTAATGCTGTTAGTAAGTTTAAAGAGGGGGTCATTCGTCGAGTGGTTGGGTCTGAAGCCTGCCTGGATTGTCGGGGGTAGTCCTTTGTCTTCTGTGAATTTTCTAAGTCTGTTCGCTAATATGCGTTCGTAGGTCTTCCCTATAACGTCGAGCAGAGAGATTGGTCTGTATGAGCGGGGGTCAGTCTTCGGTTTGTCAGGCTTGAGGATCATAATTGTCTTACTCGTCTTCCAGTTGGTCGGTAACGTTTCATAGGTGAGGCAATAATTGAATATTATGGAGAGAATGGGGATGAGGATGTGGGGGGGGGCTTTCTGTAGGTGGAGTCGTCGGATTTCGTTTTGTCCAGGAGCGGAGTTACGTCCTGTGTGGATGGCTTCGGCTATTTCCACCGTGGTGCGCTTATATGCCCTCGGTTGCGCGTGGTGGGGGGAGGGCGGGCCAGAGTCTATATAGGGGGGCTGGCGCGTGCGCCGGGCGCAGACCGTAGCCGACTCGCTAGCGCCGGGTGAGGAGCCAGCCGCTGCAGCAGACGCTTTGCTTGCCTTGAGCTTTTTGAGGATTTAGAAGAGATGACTGGCCGCGGCAAGGGAGGAAAGGGGCTCGGCAAGGGTGGCGCCAAGCGGCACCGCAAGGTGTTGCGCGACAACATCCAGGGCATCACGAAGCCCGCGATCCGCCGCCTGGCTCGCAGGGGCGGCGTGAAGCGCATCTCTGGTCTGATCTACGAGGAGACCCGCGGAGTGCTGAAGGTGTTCCTGGAGAACGTGATCCGCGACGCGGTGACGTACACTGAGCACGCCAAGCGCAAGACTGTGACGGCCATGGACGTGGTGTACGCCCTGAAGAGGCAGGGGCGCACCCTGTACGGTTTCGGCGGTTAGGCGCGTCGCAGCCGGTGTGCTGTGCCGCGTTGGCCTTCCCGCGGCCGTGGGAGAGACGAAAACGGCCCTTTTCAGGGCCACCACACTGTTCGGAAATTGAAAAGTGCGAAAGAGTCTGTGTTGTTGCTGCGTGTGTTGCCTGCCTGCCTTGTTTCTTTCATTCTTCATTTCGTTTGCGTTTGACTGACGTGACGTGACTGGGAGAAAGGAAAGGAAGCGGGTCTTGTGGCTGTGTGTGTGTGTGTGTGTGTGTGTGTGTGTGTGTGTGCGTGCGCGCGCGCGCGAGAGAGGGCGTTGTGTGTGTGTTTGTTTTGTTTATCGATCGATGGAGACGCCGGGCTGTGTGTTGTTGTTGTTGTTGTTGTGCGAGAGGCGGTGAATATTTGCGTGGTTTTGGCTGTGTGTTTGCGGCGGCGTTGGAGTTGCCGAGGCAAGGCGTGCCCATAGGCGGCCGGATCAGCTGTTTCGTTTGTATGGGGCGCGCGGGAGTGGAGGGCGGTGTGTCGACACGCTCGTTTAACAGTTGGTGATTATTGCTGTCGTTGTCGTTTGGAAGGCGACTGTGCGTGCGTGGAGGTGCTTGAGGCAAACGAAAAACAAAAGAGAAACGTGTGTGTGGCCACACGGGCTGTGGACGACAAGATGGCGGCGGCTCTTCTTGTTGTTCTTCTCTCTTTCCTTTAGTCCTCTACCGTTAGAGGGGGAGTTGGTGGAGGTTATTGTCGCCTGTGGACATTTGCTCCTCTTTTCTGTGTGTTGTTCTTATCTTTGGTAGTGTGCTTTTTCGGACGTTGCTGTTTGTTGAGAGTGATTATGTGTTCTGTTTGTGCTACTGCTGGAGTAGCGACTCGGGTCTTGCACATCTGTCCCTGTGGTGTTCATATTGCCCAAGGGTCAAGACGTAATAGTCATTTTCTGAATTCCGCGCGGTGGCGTAGAACGCTTGTGCCAGGGCGCGGAATCGTGTTGTGGGTGGTTGTAGGCAGGTCTGCCGCGGGGACGTGTAAGGCCCGTCGTAGAGCGCTCTGCTTTGGACCCTTCTGTAGGCGATGCATCGTCGACCTGGCTGCATAGCCCCTATAGAGGGCGCGCATATTTCCAGTATCGCTACCCCTGTTGCGGGGTCGAGGGAACAGGGGTACAGGATCTGCATCCTGGCGTGAGCGTTTGTGCCAAGTTGCCCTATGTGACACTTCGATGTCAGGCGTGACACCGAGGTACCTCGCAGAATATCTGCCCCTGCAATCGTAGCAGTTGGTATGGTCTTCTTGCCGGCGGCGGCTGTGGAAGTGAAGTTAAGTTAAAGTAAAGTAAAGTAAAGCAAAGCGCGGCGAGGACGACTGAAATTTTGCTTTGGACGTAGGTTTGTGTGGTGGCCCTGAAAAGGGCCGATTGTTGTGAGCCGAGCCGGGCCGGCAAAGCGCGTTGCGTGCAGGGGAGCACGCAGCGCTGCTGGGCGGCGGGTCCGCGTGCCGATTGCCTGGCCTCTCTGTTTAGGCCTTCTTCTCGGTCTTCTTTGGCAGCAGGACGGCCTGGATGTTGGGCAGGACACCACCCTGTGCGATGGTGACGCCCGACAGGAGCTTGTTGAGCTCCTCGTCGTTGCGGATGGCAAGCTGCAGGTGGCGCGGGATGATGCGCGTCTTCTTGTTGTCGCGGGCCGCGTTTCCGGCCAGCTCGAGCACCTCAGCCGCGAGGTACTCCATGACGGCGGCGAGGTAGACGGGCGCCCCGGCGCCGACGCGCTCGGCGTAGTTTCCCTTGCGCAGGAGGCGGTGGATTCTGCCGACCGGGAACTGGAGCCCGGCCCTGCTTGAGCGGGACTTTGACTTGCCCTTGACTTTGCCTCCCTTTCCGCGTCCGGACATGGCGATGCGCTGTGGTGTAAAAAAACGAGACGAGACGAAGGACGGTGCGAGCCGCAGCGAGTCGAGCAGCGGAGTGGCGGCGCCGCCAGGGGTGGGGGTCCTTTATGCTCTCGGGTGCGGCGGCCGGTTGCGCTCGCGGCCCATTGGTCGGCGGCCGCAACGGGGCGAGCTGGTAAAGGTGCGGCGGCGGGGCGCGCTGGGTGCCACTGTGTGGGGAGACGCTGACTAGAGCGGAGCGCTTGCTGCTGGTGTTGCTGCCGTACGTTCTTGTTTGTTTGCGATGCCGCCCAAGACTAGCGGGAAGGCCGCCAAGAAGGCTGGCAAGGCGCAGAAGAACATTTCGAAGGGCGACAAGAAGAAGAAGCGCAAGAGGAAGGAGAGCTATGCCATCTACATCTACAAGGTGCTGAAGCAGGTGCACCCTGACACGGGCATCTCGTCGAAGGCGATGAGCATCATGAACAGCTTCGTGAACGACATTTTCGAGCGCATCGCGGCCGAGGCGTCTCGCCTGGCGCACTACAACAAGCGCTCGACCATCACGTCCCGCGAGATCCAGACCGCTGTGCGGCTGTTGCTGCCTGGCGAGCTGGCCAAGCACGCCGTGAGCGAGGGCACGAAGGCGGTGACCAAGTACACGAGCTCCAAGTAAGGAGGTGGCTCTGGAATGGAAGGAGATCCTCCGTTGCGAGAGCGGCAAAACGGCCCTTTTCAGGGCCACCAAATGGCCTTTGCGGGAAGGGCGGAATTGTTGTTGTTGTTGTTTTTGTTTTGTTTTGTGTGTGAGTGGGTGGACGGTGGCAATAGCTACCGCTTTGGTTGCGACGCGACGGGGTGGGGTGGCCGATGCGATGAATAATTTGATTGTTTATGGGGCGCGTCGCGTGTCGCGTGTTGCGGGGTGCGGCCACGGTGTGACGTGGAATGGAGGCACGTGCGCACAAGTCGTTGTCTGCGAGGGGGGGGGGGGGAAGTGCGATCGGTGATGTGCCCTTTGGATGGAGGTGCCGGTTAGTTACGTGACGGGTGGAAACGACACGCGATTGTTGGGAATGTCAGTGTGTAACGACGGCCGTTTGCGGGTCGGTTTGCACGCCATATATGGCGAGGGTGAAATGTGTCTGTAAATGCAGCGTGGAGGCGTGTGAGTGACGTTTAAATGTGAACGCGCATTGAGACACACCACTGTGTATTGCATTGTACGGGCGACACGCACGATGATATGTACCTTTCCCCCGACTCTGATTTCGATAGTCGTGTCTGACCGACTGTGTCTGCTTGTGTGCGTACGACGCACGCACACCGACGTCGTCATTGAAGATGCATGCTCGCGTGTCCAGTGCAGTACAGTAGAGTAAGCGCGACGCTAGAAGACGACGGTCGCTTTGGCGAATGTGCGTACACGTGTTTGTGTGTATGTCGGTGATGTGGTCCGATCCGTCGCCTCTGGGAAACTGTCGATCGGCGCGGTACACCGGACGTCTTGAACACCCGTCATACCGTCATACCGTCATACCGTTGGTACACCGTCGCGCTGAGAACGGTTACCGAAAGGTGAACGAACCTCTGATCGGTCGAATGTCTGGGCAGAACGTGAGGAGAGAATGGTGGAGGAAAGGACAGAGGGGAAAAAACAAATATATATATAGAGAGAGAGAGAGAGAGAGAGAGAGAGAGAGAGAGAGAGAAAACGGAAAAAAAACCAAACAAAACGGAGAAACGCAGTGTAGAGCAACGGAACGTTCCCGTGTCGGAGGTGTATTGTAGCCGCACTGAAATGCGCGTAACGGCGCGGCGGCAAGTGTCTGCCGTGGTGAACGTTACCTTTGACGGCTGAATTGTGCGTTGCGTTGCTTTGCTTTCCCGGATGTGTATGTAACGTAACGTTCGTTGAGATGGTTCTGAGGAAGAATGTACGACAGTGCCCGTGCCGTCTATGTTCGTGTGCAAAGCCATTGTGTGTGTGTGTGTGTGTGTGTGTGTTGTTTTGAGAATTGCGTCCGGGAATGGCGGTGGGCGTGCCCTGCATGTGGCCCGGAAGGCTGTTCGTTTCGCGGTAGTGTGTGGACAGGGGAGGGGCACGCGTAACGCTGCTGGCATGGCATGGCATGGCATTCGGGAGATGGGAGGGGGCAAACGAAGAAAACAAGACGCGGAGGCTATAAAGACGGGGAGGGGCGCGGTGTGGGTGGCTTGCGCTGCGCTCGGCTGGCGCGTGCGGCGTTGTTTTTGTGCAAAAGAAGAGAAAACGAATGGGTTGCCGGGAGGGGGCCGTTGTGGTGTAGCCGCAGACGCGGCTGTCAGTGAACGTGGTGAGACCGAGGGATGCGGGAGGGGCGGGGGCGGGGAAGACGCTAGAAGAAGGAGAAAAACGCTGCTGCAACCAACATAAAATGAGGCCCTTTGTAACCTGCCAGCAACAAAACAACAACAAAAAAAAAAAAAGGCGTCTATCAACATTGAATGTAAATGGAAATGGACCCAAGTGTAACCTCCCCGCACAAATAGTCGTAAGTAAGTGAGTGAGTGAGTGAGTGAGTGAGTGAGTGAGTGAGTGAATGATGATAAAAATGTGCCAGAATGTTGTTAACGTCCCTAGAAAATGAACGAACGAAGATTGATGAGAAACGCGCGATAATATGATGAATGGAAATAATGAACCATGAACATCTCAACAGACATAATTGAAAACCCGATAAACGTTGTAAGGGCAGCGCTGGCTGACCTTCGGCCCTGTGTATTCTGAAACGCCCCCCTTTGAACAACAATGTATACAAAACTGTGCTTAAACTGACACACAATATTTTGAGCGCAACGCAATCTGACTATCAAAGATCCCTGCAAAAGAATGGCCCTGAGTAACATTAAAGTACACCTGTCGGAAATCACTTACCTCACAAAAATCTTCATTACTCGAACTACTGCAATACAGCGAGCACCACTGCTGCCAGCTAAATAAGAGATTCCAAACTACGGAGGGCACTAACTACCGATAGGGATAGTTAGCAAAGTAAAGATGTTTAATAGAGAACAACAAACAATGTATTTACCCTTAATATCATCACCAGTCATAATATATGTAATTTGAAACGTCCGCCATCTCTGTCCTCACATGCACCAGTGCTGGCGGCTCACCCCTAACTGCGCAACGCTACGCGCTGTTCACATCCAGCTATAGCAGTTCATGACAACAACAATGCAAACTAGCCACAGACTGCACACAGCACAGGCAGTGATTTTCACGCGGAGCGCTACGTGGCATTACCAATATAAAAATCTAAACAAACAGCGTACGTACAAATTAGAATAAAAAGAGCAAAAGATCGTTACGTCAAAAAAAAAAAAAAAAAAAACAAAAAAGACAAAAGAGAAAAAACAAACTGCATCTATATGTGCTCTTAACTGTAGATACCTGTACACAGCGTCGTGCAATGAATGCCGGCTCACATTTAATTTTGATTGTTGGAGGAAATGCGTAGGAAATATTATTTAAATGGAAATGAATGGTTGTACTTTAAAAAAGTTTGTTTGGAAACAAAGTATTATTGGGGCATTTTGTTGTGAAGAAAATAGTTACAATTGACATACAGTATTAGATTTGCGCAATGCAGCTTCATTACCTTACCTGTAATAACAGTATGCATCGTCCCGAACGGAGACCAGAGTCGCGAGAAGAGCACGCCGCCGCCCGCTCAGTACAACCGTCCACTCGCTAATACTGTCGACTGACTACTACCTCTCCCGACCCGCCACATATAGATGACAACTGTTCCTGCCGACCCGCTACGTGCTACTAGTGTCGTGTGGCGCAGACTAGCGACGATAAGAAACGCTCTGGTCAGAGATTGTGTCGTGCCTCGCCATCGCTGGTAATGAGTACATACGTGTTTCAGCGCGCGTACCGGAAGACGCAGTGCGGAGCCAGAGACTGTGTTGTCGAGGCCGTCGACGCAGTGCATGTCGGTCGGTCGAGTGCGTGCGGGAGGGCAGAGAGGCAGCGTCGGCACGGAGATGCACGCACGGGGGCTGCGGCGTGGCGCGTTTGCGGTAGGCGCCTTTGGTGGCAACGGCCGGGACAAGCAGCGGTGTATGGTGTGGTGCGGGCCGGACAGGGGCGGAGGAGGAGGAGGAGGCGGCGCGACGATGGCATTGGGGCGGAAACGGGGACGGGGACGGCGACGGCGGATGTTGAGAGGCGTCACGCGCGGACCGACACAGACGCACAGATAGATAGGTAGGAAGAAGAAGAAGGGGCGGCTGGTGAGTGAGTGCAATTTAGGCGGTAGACACAAGAGGTCGGCACGGCATTTGCGTGATGTGGCGTTGTGACGGGGTGTGCTCGCTTGCCTCGTTTTGTTGATGCGCGCAGGAAGATGTGCAGAGCAGCGGCGGGCGGCTCGGCTCGGTTCGGTTTGGCCCGGCGGGCCGCGCTGTTGTCGCGGACGTGAGCGCCCCCTGGCGGGTGGCCGGAGGCGGCGCGGCGTGTTGGACGTGTGGCTGGCGGCAGTGCACAATTGCGAGTGGCTGGCGGTGTGGCGGTTGGCGCGTCGGGCGGCCGAGAGAGAGGAGAGGTATGTGTTTGCGGGCGCCTTTGCTGCGCGGCGTCGTGCAGGGCGGGCGGGCGGGCGCCTGTCGACTGTGTGTGTGTGTGTGTGTGTGTGGCGAATTGGCGGCGTTGTGCTCCGGCCGAAGGCGTCTGGAGAGGAGAGTTGGTCGTGATGTCATGTCGCGCCGTGTCATGTTTGCGAAACGGCTGCCGAGAGGTGTGGTGGTAGCGAGCCGGTCGGTGTCGGTGCGATGGGAATGTGCGTTTGGCGGTTTCGGTGTGCTTTTTGCGGCGTGAGAGTGGGGCGGGCGGGCAGGCTTGCTGTTGTTGGTTCCTTGTGTCTTGTGTGTAGCTTGATGGCAACGTGGAAGGGCGCCGGTTTCGAGCCGTGCGTGTGGTTGTCGACGTTGACTGGTTGGGGTGTGCCGTTGCACGTGCATGTTTGGGTCGTTGGTGTGGTTTTGGCTGGCTGGCTGGCTGGCTGGCTGTGTGTGTGTACGACGGGAAGGGGGAGGCGGCGGTGGATAGTGCAGTAGTTGTGTCGTTGGCACGGGCGTCGGGTGCGGCTGTGCGTAGTGGCGGAAAGGTGTCGGTTGCGGGAAGCGAGGCCGTCGTTGGCGGTGTCGCGTGCCTTCGTGAATCGAGTGGGGGCGGGGAAAGGAGCAGCGTGCCGCTGCGTCGTGGCCGTTAGCCAGAGGCTGTGCTTTGATAGTTTTGTGGACGGTTCGTGCGAGGCGATTTGTTGCCTGCCCTATGTTTGTTTGTTTGTTGTTTTGGAGACGACGACTGGTTGGTGGCGTGCGCGCGAGCGAAGTGGCGGTGTGCGTTTCCCGTGTCGACTGCCGGCCGGCGACAGGTGCGCCGTCGGTGGGGTGGGTGGCCGGCACAAGTAGGGGCGGCGGCGTCGTTGCGGTGTGTTTGTGTTGTCGGCGACAGCTGTTTGTGCGGTGCGTGTGAATGGTGGTGCAAACGTGTGCTGGCGTTGAGGCTGCGACCGCGGCGTGTTGTTGGTTGATGTTGAACAGCGGCTGTGTGCGGTGGTGGTGTTGCCGCACGTGCATCCGGCCCGGCGCGGAAAGCGCAGTTGCGGCGGCCCTTCGGTGCCAGCCACGTCGCGTGAGCGGCGGGTTGCTCTGGTCGACACGTGGTGCTCTGGTTTGTTGTTTGGTGCCCTTTGGCCGGTGGGTGGTCCGTGTGTCTCGGTATCTGGTCGTGGTCGTGCTGCCCGTTTGTCGGCGTTGTCCTGTGGCTTCGCTTTTGTTTTTGCGGCGTGCCGACGACCCGACGCGACCTTTACACCCAAAGTGTGGCGCCCGAAGGTGAACCAACGTCGTAATCCGACCTGGGCGCTTAAGCTCTAAGCCTAAGCTGAGCGAACCGAACCTGTAGCGTTGCGTAGCGTGAGGTGCGGTGAGGTCAGCCTCAGCGCCAAGTAAGCCAAGCTGTCCGGCCGTGAGGTGGGTGGGTAGGTAGGTGCGGCTGCTGCGGCCACCTGACGCCCGACGTGTGTTTGAATGCTTAACCTAAGTTTGAGGCTTAACCTAACCCAAGTGGCCTTAACCTAACCTAACCTAACCTAACCTCTGACGCCCGACGTGTGTTTGAATGCTTAACCTAAGTTTGACGCTTAACCTAACACCGACCCTTAACCTAACCGAGGTGCCCCTAACCTAACCTTAATGTAACGTAACCTAACCTAACCTCTGACGCCTGACGTGTGTTTTGAATGCTTAACCTAACCCAAGTGCCCTTAACCTAACCCACGTCCACCGAACCTAACCGAGACGTGTGAACCTAATGTCTAACTCGTAACGCGTGATGTTGGCTGTCGTGTGTGCTGACGGCAGATTGGGTTGGTCTGTAGTTGCGGATTTCGGGTTTGCCTCGGGCGAGGGGTTGGCTCGTAAGCGGCGAGGGGCGCTCCGGCGGAGCATGTTGCTTTGCAGGCGGCGCCCGTTTTTGCGGCGGGCACAATTGAAATTGTTGGGAAACGAACGAAAGGGCTGTGAATGTTGGCGGGCGAGAGGAGGAGGACGTGGCCCGACGGCTGCGGGCCGATCGGGAAACGGTGGGAGGGCGATGGGGCGGCGGAGGTGCGTTTGCACGGCCGTCATCGCCGCACGCCTCCGCTTGTGTGGCTGTGGCGCCGGCCGCGCTGGCCGGGCTGCCGCGGCGACGGTGCGGGGCTTTTGCCGAAGGTTTGGCCATTGTGGCCGGTCGCCGGCTGGGGCTGTGGGGGCGGCATTTGGGCGTGGGCGGCGATTCTCGGCGGGCCGACCCAGGCTGTAGCGCGCGGTGGCTGCAGTTTGGCCGTGGTTTGCGGCGCTGCCGTGGCGACTGGTTGGCGACTGTGGTGTGGCTGTGTGTAGCCCCATCCTCGGTGGTTTGAAAGGCGCGGGTGGTTGTGGCGCAGGTGTGGGGCTGCTCCGCACAGGCTGTCGGACGTTGGGCGGTAGCAAGCGCGGGAGGCGCGGCGCGGCGGCGCGCAGAGTGGCGGCCGCTCTCTCGGCCGTCCGCGCCCGCCCGCGACACTGGCTGGGCCTGTGCGTCGAGGCGGCTATTCCTCTGCTGTGCGCTCCGCTCGCTGCGTGTCTCCTCTCGCTCTCGCTGCTCGCTGTGTGTTAACGCGCGTCGTCGAAATGGCAGATCAGGCGGCTACGAACGAGACTGCTGCGGCACCCGCCGCCACCGGCACTACGAAGAAGGCAAAGTCTGCGTCGTCTGCGAAGAAGCCGCGCGCCAAGCCTGCGCACCCGCGCACCTCTGAGATGGTGACGGCCGCCATCAAGAGTCTGAAGGAGCGCGGCGGATCGTCGCTGCAGGCGATCAAGAAGTACATTGCCGCGCACTACAAGCTGGACGCGGAGAAGCTGGCGCCGTTTATCAAGAAGTACCTCAAGTCGGCCGTGGTGGCGGGCGAGCTGGTGCAGACGAAGGGGAAGGGCGCGTCCGGCTCTTTCAAGCTTGCCGGCGCCGGCGGCGGGGCGGCTGAGGGCGGCAAGGCTCGTGCTGGCGGTGCCAAGAAGAAGCGCGCCGCTCCGGCCAGCAAGGAGAAGAAGGGCGCCCGTGCGGCCGGCGCAAAGAAGGCTGGTGGCGTGAAGGCGGCGACTGGTCGGAAGGCGGGCGCCGCCAAGAAGGCGTCTGCGGCGTCGGCCGCTCCCGCCGGTGCGAAGAAGGCGGCTGCTGCCAAGCCGGCCAAGGCCAAGTCGCCGTCGAAGGCGAAGAAGGCCGCCAAGGTTCCGACGAAGAAGCCGAAGGCGCCGCGCCCGAAGAAGGCGACGACGCCGTCTAAGGCGAAGGCTTCGCCCAAGAAGAAGAAGTAGAGAGGAATGGGAAAGGAAGGGTTGGCGGTTGACTCCGTCGTCCGCACCCCCCGTCCCCGTCGTCTAGTGGCGCGCAACAGACGCGCGGCCCAAAACGGCCCTTCTCAGGGCCATCAAAGCACGTCGGGAAGGTTTTGATTGTCGTGTTTGTGTTGCGGTGTGGTTGTGTCGTCTGGCGTTTCTGTATGCCCGTGTGTGGATACTGTTTGCGTGCCGTGGTGGTTGGATTGCGGGGGGGGGGTCGGTGGCGGGTGCGGGCGGCGGTAGCGGTTTTGTCGTTGCGGTTGATTGTCGCCGTTTTTTTTTTTTTGGTCGCGGCCGGCCGACGGTTGGTTTTGTGTCATGTTGTTTGAATACTTTGGTTGGCCTGCCTGCCGTCTTCTCGGATGTGTCTTGTCTTGTGTGTGTGTTCTTGCAACGGGAGGCGGGGGACGTTGAGATGTGGAAAGGGTCGGTGGCGTTGGACGTGCCTGGCTTTTTGTTTCGTTTTCTTTTCGAAACGAAGCGGCGGCCGGCCGTGTGGTTGACGGCGTCGGCCGATGGGTATTGTGCGCTTTGAGCGCCGCGCCGGGGAGGCATGATGTTGATTGTTGCGCGCGCCAGCAAGCTGGCAGGGGAGAGCGGCTGTGGCGGACGGACGGGAAGTGGAAGTGGTGTTTTGTCTTTGGTTCTGTGGTTGTGGGGCGAGAGGCGACCGACAAAGTTTGCTCGCGACGGAGTGATGTTAGTGGCCCTTAAAAGGGCCGTTTTGTTTGTTGCGTGCGTGGGCGGTGCCCAGCGGCTGGCGCGGTGTTTAGGCGCGCTCGCCGCGGATGCGGCGCGCGAGCTGGATGTCCTTGGGCATGATGGTGACGCGCTTGGCGTGGATTGCGCACAGGTTGGTGTCTTCGAAGAGGCCGACGAGGTAGGCCTCGCTGGCCTCCTGCAGGGCCATGACCGCGGAGCTCTGGAAGCGCAGGTCGGTCTTGAAGTCCTGGGCGATCTCGCGCACTAGGCGCTGGAATGGCACAGCTTGCGGATGAGCAGCTCTGTGCTCTTCTGGTAGCGCCTGATTTCTCGCAGGGCGACGGTGCCCGGCCTGTAGCGGTGGGGCTTCTTGACGCCGCCGGTGGCGGGCGCGCTCTTCCTCGCCGCCTTGGTGGCGAGCTGTTTGCGCGGCGCCTTTCCGCCGGTGGACTTGCGGGCCGTTTGCTTTGTGCGGGCCATAGCGGTAGCGGTTAGCGGAGCGGCGTGGAGGCGAGCGAGGTGCTGCGTCGGGTGCTGCCTTGACGACACGGGCGCGCGCCAGCCACCGTGGTGCGCTTATATGCCCTCGGTTGCGCGTGGTGGGGGGAGGGCGGGCCAGAGTCTATATAGGGGGGCTGGCGCGTGCGCCGGGCGCAGACCGTAGCCGACTCGCTAGCGCCGGGTGAGGAGCCAGCCGCTGCAGCAGACGCTTTGCTTGCCTTGAGCTTTTTGAGGATTTAGAAGAGATGACTGGCCGCGGCAAGGGAGGAAAGGGGCTCGGCAAGGGTGGCGCCAAGCGGCACCGCAAGGTGTTGCGCGACAACATCCAGGGCATCACGAAGCCCGCGATCCGCCGCCTGGCTCGCAGGGGCGGCGTGAAGCGCATCTCTGGTCTGATCTACGAGGAGACCCGCGGAGTGCTGAAGGTGTTCCTGGAGAACGTGATCCGCGACGCGGTGACGTACACTGAGCACGCCAAGCGCAAGACTGTGACGGCCATGGACGTGGTGTACGCCCTGAAGAGGCAGGGGCGCACCCTGTACGGTTTCGGCGGTTAGGCGCGTCGCAGCCGGTGTGCTGTGCCGCGTTGGCCTTCCCGCGGCCGTGGGAGAGACGAAAACGGCCCTTTTCAGGGCCACCACACTGTTCGGAAATTGAAAAGTGCGAAAGAGTCTGTGTTGTTGCTGCGTGTGTTGCCTGCCTGCCTTGTTTCTTTCATTCTTCATTTCGTTTGCGTTTGACTGACGTGACGTGACTGGGAGAAAGGAAAGGAAGCGGGTCTTGTGGCGTGTGTGTGTGTGTGTGTGTGTGTGTGTGTGTGTGTGTGTGTGCGTGCGCGCGCGCGCGAGAGAGGGCGTTGTGTGTGTGTTTGTTTTGTTTATCGATCGATGGAGACGCCGGGCTGTGTGTTGTTGTTGTTGTTGTTGTTGTTGTGCGAGAGGCGGTGAATATTTGCGTGGTTTTGGCTGTGTGTTTGCGGCGGCGTTGGAGTTGCCGAGGCAAGGCGTGCCCATAGGCGGCCGGATCAGCTGTTTCGTTTGTATGGGGCGCGCGGGAGTGGAGGGCGGTGTGTCGACACGCTCGTTTAACAGTTGGTGATTATTGCTGTCGTTGTCGTTTGGAAGGCGACTGTGCGTGCGTGGAGGTGCTTGAGGCAAACGAAAAACAAAAGAGAAACGTGTGTGTGGCCACACGGGCTGTGGACGACAAGATGGCGGCGGCTCTTCTTGTTGTTCTTCTCTCTTTCCTTTAGTCCTCTACCGTTAGAGGGGGAGTTGGTGGAGGTTATTGTCGCCTGTGGACATTTGCTCCTCTTTTCTGTGTGTTGTTCTTATCTTTGGTAGTGTGCTTTTTCGGACGTTGCTGTTTGTTGAGAGTGATTATGTGTTCTGTTTGTGCTACTGCTGGAGTAGCGACTCGGGTCTTGCACATCTGTCCCTGTGGTGTTCATATTGCCCAAGGGTCAAGACGTAATAGTCATTTTCTGAATTCCGCGCGGTGGCGTAGAACGCTTGTGCCAGGGCGCGGAATCGTGTTGTGGGTGGTTGTAGGCAGGTCTGCCGCGGGGACGTGTAAGGCCCGTCGTAGAGCGCTCTGCTTTGGACCCTTCTGTAGGCGATGCATCGTCGACCTGGCTGCATAGCCCCTATAGAGGGCGCGCATATTTCCAGTATCGCTACCCCTGTTGCGGGGTCGAGGGAACAGGGGTACAGGATCTGCATCCTGGCGTGAGCGTTTGTGCCAAGTTGCCCTATGTGACACTTCGATGTCAGGCGTGACACCGAGGTACCTCGCAGAATATCTGCCCCTGCAATCGTAGCAGTTGGTATGGTCTTCTTGCCGGCGGCGGCTGTGGAAGTGAAGTTAAGTTAAAGTAAAGTAAAGTAAAGCAAAGCGCGGCGAGGACGACTGAAATTTTGCTTTGGACGTAGGTTTGTGTGGTGGCCCTGAAAAGGGCCGATTGTTGTGAGCCGAGCCGGGCCGGCAAAGCGCGTTGCGTGCAGGGGAGCACGCAGCGCTGCTGGGCGGCGGGTCCGCGTGCCGATTGCCTGGCCTCTCTGTTTAGGCCTTCTTCTCGGTCTTCTTTGGCAGCAGGACGGCCTGGATGTTGGGCAGGACACCACCCTGTGCGATGGTGACGCCCGACAGGAGCTTGTTGAGCTCCTCGTCGTTGCGGATGGCAAGCTGCAGGTGGCGCGGGATGATGCGCGTCTTCTTGTTGTCGCGGGCCGCGTTTCCGGCCAGCTCGAGCACCTCAGCCGCGAGGTACTCCATGACGGCGGCGAGGTAGACGGGCGCCCCGGCGCCGACGCGCTCGGCGTAGTTTCCCTTGCGCAGGAGGCGGTGGATTCTGCCGACCGGGAACTGGAGCCCGGCCCTGCTTGAGCGGGACTTTGACTTGCCCTTGACTTTGCCTCCCTTTCCGCGTCCGGACATGGCGATGCGCTGTGGTGTAAAAAAACGAGACGAGACGAAGGACGGTGCGAGCCGCAGCGAGTCGAGCAGCGGAGTGGCGGCGCCGCCAGGGGTGGGGGTCCTTTATGCTCTCGGGTGCGGCGGCCGGTTGCGCTCGCGGCCCATTGGTCGGCGGCCGCAACGGGGCGAGCTGGTAAAGGTGCGGCGGCGGGGCGCGCTGGGTGCCACTGTGTGGGGAGACGCTGACTAGAGCGGAGCGCTTGCTGCTGGTGTTGCTGCCGTACGTTCTTGTTTGTTTGCGATGCCGCCCAAGACTAGCGGGAAGGCCGCCAAGAAGGCTGGCAAGGCGCAGAAGAACATTTCGAAGGGCGACAAGAAGAAGAAGCGCAAGAGGAAGGAGAGCTATGCCATCTACATCTACAAGGTGCTGAAGCAGGTGCACCCTGACACGGGCATCTCGTCGAAGGCGATGAGCATCATGAACAGCTTCGTGAACGACATTTTCGAGCGCATCGCGGCCGAGGCGTCTCGCCTGGCGCACTACAACAAGCGCTCGACCATCACGTCCCGCGAGATCCAGACCGCTGTGCGGCTGTTGCTGCCTGGCGAGCTGGCCAAGCACGCCGTGAGCGAGGGCACGAAGGCGGTGACCAAGTACACGAGCTCCAAGTAAGGAGGTGGCTCTGGAATGGAAGGAGATCCTCCGTTGCGAGAGCGGCAAAACGGCCCTTTTCAGGGCCACCAAATGGCCTTTGCGGGAAGGGCGGAATTGTTGTTGTTGTTGTTTTTGTTTTGTTTTGTGTGTGAGTGGGTGGACGGTGGCAATAGCTACCGCTTTGGTTGCGACGCGACGGGGTGGGGTGGCCGATGCGATGAATAATTTGATTGTTTATGGGGCGCGTCGCGTGTCGCGTGTTGCGGGGTGCGGCCACGGTGTGACGTGGAATGGAGGCACGTGCGCACAAGTCGTTGTCTGCGAGGGGGGGGGGGGGAAGTGCGATCGGTGATGTGCCCTTTGGATGGAGGTGCCGGTTAGTTACGTGACGGGTGGAAACGACACGCGATTGTTGGGAATGTCAGTGTGTAACGACGGCCGTTTGCGGGTCGGTTTGCACGCCATATATGGCGAGGGTGAAATGTGTCTGTAAATGCAGCGTGGAGGCGTGTGAGTGACGTTTAAATGTGAACGCGCATTGAGACACACCACTGTGTATTGCATTGTACGGGCGACACGCACGATGATATGTACCTTTCCCCCGACTCTGATTTCGATAGTCGTGTCTGACCGACTGTGTCTGCTTGTGTGCGTACGACGCACGCACACCGACGTCGTCATTGAAGATGCATGCTCGCGTGTCCAGTGCAGTACAGTAGAGTAAGCGCGACGCTAGAAGACGACGGTCGCTTTGGCGAATGTGCGTACACGTGTTTGTGTGTATGTCGGTGATGTGGTCCGATCCGTCGCCTCTGGGAAACTGTCGATCGGCGCGGTACACCGGACGTCTTGAACACCCGTCATACCGTCATACCGTCATACCGTTGGTACACCGTCGCGCTGAGAACGGTTACCGAAAGGTGAACGAACCTCTGATCGGTCGAATGTCTGGGCAGAACGTGAGGAGAGAATGGTGGAGGAAAGGACAGAGGGGAAAAAACAAATATATATAGAGAGAGAGAGAGAGAGAGAGAGAGAGAGAGAGAGAGAGAAAACGGAAAAAAAACCAAACAAAACGGAGAAACGCAGTGTAGAGCAACGGAACGTTCCCGTGTCGGAGGTGTATTGTAGCCGCACTGAAATGCGCGTAACGGCGCGGCGGCAAGTGTCTGCCGTGGTGAACGTTACCTTTGACGGCTGAATTGTGCGTTGCGTTGCTTTGCTTTCCCGGATGTGTATGTAACGTAACGTTCGTTGAGATGGTTCTGAGGAAGAATGTACGACAGTGCCCGTGCCGTCTATGTTCGTGTGCAAAGCCATTGTGTGTGTGTGTGTGTGTGTGTGTGTTGTTTTGAGAATTGCGTCCGGGAATGGCGGTGGGCGTGCCCTGCATGTGGCCCGGAAGGCTGTTCGTTTCGCGGTAGTGTGTGGACAGGGGAGGGGCACGCGTAACGCTGCTGGCATGGCATGGCATGGCATTCGGGAGATGGGAGGGGGCAAACGAAGAAAACAAGACGCGGAGGCTATAAAGACGGGGAGGGGCGCGGTGTGGGTGGCTTGCGCTGCGCTCGGCTGGCGCGTGCGGCGTTGTTTTTGTGCAAAAGAAGAGAAAACGAATGGGTTGCCGGGAGGGGGCCGTTGTGGTGTAGCCGCAGACGCGGCTGTCAGTGAACGTGGTGAGACCGAGGGATGCGGGAGGGGCGGGGGCGGGGAAGACGCTAGAAGAAGGAGAAAAACGCTGCTGCAACCAACATAAAATGAGGCCCTTTGTAACCTGCCAGCAACAAAACAACAACAAAAAAAAAAAAAGGCGTCTATCAACATTGAATGTAAATGGAAATGGACCCAAGTGTAACCTCCCCGCACAAATAGTCGTAAGTAAGTGAGTGAGTGAGTGAGTGAGTGAGTGAGTGAGTGAGTGAATGATGATAAAAATGTGCCAGAATGTTGTTAACGTCCCTAGAAAATGAACGAACGAAGATTGATGAGAAACGCGCGATAATATGATGAATGGAAATAATGAACCATGAACATCTCAACAGACATAATTGAAAACCCGATAAACGTTGTAAGGGCAGCGCTGGCTGACCTTCGGCCCTGTGTATTCTGAAACGCCCCCCTTTGAACAACAATGTATACAAAACTGTGCTTAAACTGACACACAATATTTTGAGCGCAACGCAATCTGACTATCAAAGATCCCTGCAAAAGAATGGCCCTGAGTAACATTAAAGTACACCTGTCGGAAATCACTTACCTCACAAAAATCTTCATTACTCGAACTACTGCAATACAGCGAGCACCACTGCTGCCAGCTAAATAAGAGATTCCAAACTACGGAGGGCACTAACTACCGATAGGGATAGTTAGCAAAGTAAAGATGTTTAATAGAGAACAACAAACAATGTATTTACCCTTAATATCATCACCAGTCATAATATATGTAATTTGAAACGTCCGCCATCTCTGTCCTCACATGCACCAGTGCTGGCGGCTCACCCCTAACTGCGCAACGCTACGCGCTGTTCACATCCAGCTATAGCAGTTCATGACAACAACAATGCAAACTAGCCACAGACTGCACACAGCACAGGCAGTGATTTTCACGCGGAGCGCTACGTGGCATTACCAATATAAAAATCTAAACAAACAGCGTACGTACAAATTAGAATAAAAAGAGCAAAAGATCGTTACGTCAAAAAAAAAAAAAAAAAAAACAAAAAAGACAAAAGAGAAAAAACAAACTGCATCTATATGTGCTCTTAACTGTAGATACCTGTACACAGCGTCGTGCAATGAATGCCGGCTCACATTTAATTTTGATTGTTGGAGGAAATGCGTAGGAAATATTATTTAAATGGAAATGAATGGTTGTACTTTAAAAAAGTTTGTTTGGAAACAAAGTATTATTGGGGCATTTTGTTGTGAAGAAAATAGTTACAATTGACATACAGTATTAGATTTGCGCAATGCAGCTTCATTACCTTACCTGTAATAACAGTATGCATCGTCCCGAACGGAGACCAGAGTCGCGAGAAGAGCACGCCGCCGCCCGCTCAGTACAACCGTCCACTCGCTAATACTGTCGACTGACTACTACCTCTCCCGACCCGCCACATATAGATGACAACTGTTCCTGCCGACCCGCTACGTGCTACTAGTGTCGTGTGGCGCAGACTAGCGACGATAAGAAACGCTCTGGTCAGAGATTGTGTCGTGCCTCGCCATCGCTGGTAATGAGTACATACGTGTTTCAGCGCGCGTACCGGAAGACGCAGTGCGGAGCCAGAGACTGTGTTGTCGAGGCCGTCGACGCAGTGCATGTCGGTCGGTCGAGTGCGTGCGGGAGGGCAGAGAGGCAGCGTCGGCACGGAGATGCACGCACGGGGGCTGCGGCGTGGCGCGTTTGCGGTAGGCGCCTTTGGTGGCAACGGCCGGGACAAGCAGCGGTGTATGGTGTGGTGCGGGCCGGACAGGGGCGGAGGAGGAGGAGGAGGCGGCGCGACGATGGCATTGGGGCGGAAACGGGGACGGGGACGGCGACGGCGGATGTTGAGAGGCGTCACGCGCGGACCGACACAGACGCACAGATAGATAGGTAGGAAGAAGAAGAAGGGGCGGCTGGTGAGTGAGTGCAATTTAGGCGGTAGACACAAGAGGTCGGCACGGCATTTGCGTGATGTGGCGTTGTGACGGGGTGTGCTCGCTTGCCTCGTTTTGTTGATGCGCGCAGGAAGATGTGCAGAGCAGCGGCGGGCGGCTCGGCTCGGTTCGGTTTGGCCCGGCGGGCCGCGCTGTTGTCGCGGACGTGAGCGCCCCCTGGCGGGTGGCCGGAGGCGGCGCGGCGTGTTGGACGTGTGGCTGGCGGCAGTGCACAATTGCGAGTGGCTGGCGGTGTGGCGGTTGGCGCGTCGGGCGGCCGAGAGAGAGGAGAGGTATGTGTTTGCGGGCGCCTTTGCTGCGCGGCGTCGTGCAGGGCGGGCGGGCGGGCGCCTGTCGACTGTGTGTGTGTGTGTGTGTGTGTGTGGCGAATTGGCGGCGTTGTGCTCCGGCCGAAGGCGTCTG
Source organism: Schistocerca cancellata (assembly GCF_023864275.1). NCBI lineage: Eukaryota > Metazoa > Arthropoda > Insecta > Orthoptera > Acrididae > Schistocerca > Schistocerca cancellata. The sequence goes on from NW_026047172.1 coordinate 221,566, forward strand.
GAGAGGAGAGTTGGTCGTGATGTCATGTCGCGCCGTGTCATGTTTGCGAAACGGCTGCCGAGAGGTGTGGTGGTAGCGAGCCGGTCGGTGTCGGTGCGATGGGAATGTGCGTTTGGCGGTTTCGGTGTGCTTTTTGCGGCGTGAGAGTGGGGCGGGCGGGCAGGCTTGCTGTTGTTGGTTCCTTGTGTCTTGTGTGTAGCTTGATGGCAACGTGGAAGGGCGCCGGTTTCGAGCCGTGCGTGTGGTTGTCGACGTTGACTGGTTGGGGTGTGCCGTTGCACGTGCATGTTTGGGTCGTTGGTGTGGTTTTGGCTGGCTGGCTGGCTGGCTGGCTGTGTGTGTGTACGACGGGAAGGGGGAGGCGGCGGTGGATAGTGCAGTAGTTGTGTCGTTGGCACGGGCGTCGGGTGCGGCTGTGCGTAGTGGCGGAAAGGTGTCGGTTGCGGGAAGCGAGGCCGTCGTTGGCGGTGTCGCGTGCCTTCGTGAATCGAGTGGGGGCGGGGAAAGGAGCAGCGTGCCGCTGCGTCGTGGCCGTTAGCCAGAGGCTGTGCTTTGATAGTTTTGTGGACGGTTCGTGCGAGGCGATTTGTTGCCTGCCCTATGTTTGTTTGTTTGTTGTTTTGGAGACGACGACTGGTTGGTGGCGTGCGCGCGAGCGAAGTGGCGGTGTGCGTTTCCCGTGTCGACTGCCGGCCGGCGACAGGTGCGCCGTCGGTGGGGTGGGTGGCCGGCACAAGTAGGGGCGGCGGCGTCGTTGCGGTGTGTTTGTGTTGTCGGCGACAGCTGTTTGTGCGGTGCGTGTGAATGGTGGTGCAAACGTGTGCTGGCGTTGAGGCTGCGACCGCGGCGTGTTGTTGGTTGATGTTGAACAGCGGCTGTGTGCGGTGGTGGTGTTGCCGCACGTGCATCCGGCCCGGCGCGGAAAGCGCAGTTGCGGCGGCCCTTCGGTGCCAGCCACGTCGCGTGAGCGGCGGGTTGCTCTGGTCGACACGTGGTGCTCTGGTTTGTTGTTTGGTGCCCTTTGGCCGGTGGGTGGTCCGTGTGTCTCGGTATCTGGTCGTGGTCGTGCTGCCCGTTTGTCGGCGTTGTCCTGTGGCTTCGCTTTTGTTTTTGCGGCGTGCCGACGACCCGACGCGACCTTTACACCCAAAGTGTGGCGCCCGAAGGTGAACCAACGTCGTAATCCGACCTGGGCGCTTAAGCTCTAAGCCTAAGCTGAGCGAACCGAACCTGTAGCGTTGCGTAGCGTGAGGTGCGGTGAGGTCAGCCTCAGCGCCAAGTAAGCCAAGCTGTCCGGCCGTGAGGTGGGTGGGTAGGTAGGTGCGGCTGCTGCGGCCACCTGACGCCCGACGTGTGTTTGAATGCTTAACCTAAGTTTGAGGCTTAACCTAACCCAAGTGGCCTTAACCTAACCTAACCTAACCTAACCTCTGACGCCCGACGTGTGTTTGAATGCTTAACCTAAGTTTGACGCTTAACCTAACACCGACCCTTAACCTAACCGAGGTGCCCCTAACCTAACCTTAATGTAACGTAACCTAACCTAACCTCTGACGCCTGACGTGTGTTTTGAATGCTTAACCTAACCCAAGTGCCCTTAACCTAACCCACGTCCACCGAACCTAACCGAGACGTGTGAACCTAATGTCTAACTCGTAACGCGTGATGTTGGCTGTCGTGTGTGCTGACGGCAGATTGGGTTGGTCTGTAGTTGCGGATTTCGGGTTTGCCTCGGGCGAGGGGTTGGCTCGTAAGCGGCGAGGGGCGCTCCGGCGGAGCATGTTGCTTTGCAGGCGGCGCCCGTTTTTGCGGCGGGCACAATTGAAATTGTTGGGAAACGAACGAAAGGGCTGTGAATGTTGGCGGGCGAGAGGAGGAGGACGTGGCCCGACGGCTGCGGGCCGATCGGGAAACGGTGGGAGGGCGATGGGGCGGCGGAGGTGCGTTTGCACGGCTCATCGCCGCACGCCTCCGCTTGTGTGGCTGTGGCGCCGGCCGCGCTGGCCGGGCTGCCGCGGCGACGGTGCGGGGCTTTTGCCGAAGGTTTGGCCATTGTGGCCGGTCGCCGGCTGGGGCTGTGGGGGCGGCATTTGGGCGTGGGCGGCGATTCTCGGCGGGCCGACCCAGGCTGTAGCGCGCGGTGGCTGCAGTTTGGCCGTGGTTTGCGGCGCTGCCGTGGCGACTGGTTGGCGACTGTGGTGTGGCTGTGTGTAGCCCCATCCTCGGTGGTTTGAAAGGCGCGGGTGGTTGTGGCGCAGGTGTGGGGCTGCTCCGCACAGGCTGTCGGACGTTGGGCGGTAGCAAGCGCGGGAGGCGCGGCGCGGCGGCGCGCAGAGTGGCGGCCGCTCTCTCGGCCGTCCGCGCCCGCCCGCGACACTGGCTGGGCCTGTGCGTCGAGGCGGCTATTCCTCTGCTGTGCGCTCCGCTCGCTGCGTGTCTCCTCTCGCTCTCGCTGCTCGCTGTGTGTTAACGCGCGTCGTCGAAATGGCAGATCAGGCGGCTACGAACGAGACTGCTGCGGCACCCGCCGCCACCGGCACTACGAAGAAGGCAAAGTCTGCGTCGTCTGCGAAGAAGCCGCGCGCCAAGCCTGCGCACCCGCGCACCTCTGAGATGGTGACGGCCGCCATCAAGAGTCTGAAGGAGCGCGGCGGATCGTCGCTGCAGGCGATCAAGAAGTACATTGCCGCGCACTACAAGCTGGACGCGGAGAAGCTGGCGCCGTTTATCAAGAAGTACCTCAAGTCGGCCGTGGTGGCGGGCGAGCTGGTGCAGACGAAGGGGAAGGGCGCGTCCGGCTCTTTCAAGCTTGCCGGCGCCGGCGGCGGGGCGGCTGAGGGCGGCAAGGCTCGTGCTGGCGGTGCCAAGAAGAAGCGCGCCGCTCCGGCCAGCAAGGAGAAGAAGGGCGCCCGTGCGGCCGGCGCAAAGAAGGCTGGTGGCGTGAAGGCGGCGACTGGTCGGAAGGCGGGCGCCGCCAAGAAGGCGTCTGCGGCGTCGGCCGCTCCCGCCGGTGCGAAGAAGGCGGCTGCTGCCAAGCCGGCCAAGGCCAAGTCGCCGTCGAAGGCGAAGAAGGCCGCCAAGGTTCCGACGAAGAAGCCGAAGGCGCCGCGCCCGAAGAAGGCGACGACGCCGTCTAAGGCGAAGGCTTCGCCCAAGAAGAAGAAGTAGAGAGGAATGGGAAAGGAAGGGTTGGCGGTTGACTCCGTCGTCCGCACCCCCCGTCCCCGTCGTCTAGTGGCGCGCAACAGACGCGCGGCCCAAAACGGCCCTTCTCAGGGCCATCAAAGCACGTCGGGAAGGTTTTGATTGTCGTGTTTGTGTTGCGGTGTGGTTGTGTCGTCTGGCGTTTCTGTATGCCCGTGTGTGGATACTGTTTGCGTGCCGTGGTGGTTGGATTGCGGGGGGGGGGTCGGTGGCGGGTGCGGGCGGCGGTAGCGGTTTTGTCGTTGCGGTTGATTGTCGCCGTTTTTTTTTTTTGGTCGCGGCCGGCCGACGGTTGGTTTTGTGTCATGTTGTTTGAATACTTTGGTTGGCCTGCCTGCCGTCTTCTCGGATGTGTCTTGTCTTGTGTGTGTGTTCTTGCAACGGGGGCGGGGGACGTTGAGATGTGGAAAGGGTCGGTGGCGTTGGACGTGCCTGGCTTTTTGTTTCGTTTTCTTTTCGAAACGAAGCGGCGGCCGGCCGTGTGGTTGACGGCGTCGGCCGATGGGTATTGTGCGCTTTGAGCGCCGCGCCGGGGAGGCATGATGTTGATTGTTGCGCGCGCCAGCAAGCTGGCAGGGGAGAGCGGCTGTGGCGGACGGACGGGAAGTGGAAGTGGTGTTTTGTCTTTGGTTCTGTGGTTGTGGGGCGAGAGGCGACCGACAAAGTTTGCTCGCGACGGAGTGATGTTAGTGGCCCTTAAAAGGGCCGTTTTGTTTGTTGCGTGCGTGGGCGGTGCCCAGCGGCTGGCGCGGTGTTTAGGCGCGCTCGCCGCGGATGCGGCGCGCGAGCTGGATGTCCTTGGGCATGATGGTGACGCGCTTGGCGTGGATTGCGCACAGGTTGGTGTCTTCGAAGAGGCCGACGAGGTAGGCCTCGCTGGCCTCCTGCAGGGCCATGACCGCGGAGCTCTGGAAGCGCAGGTCGGTCTTGAAGTCCTGGGCGATCTCGCGCACTAGGCGCTGGAATGGCAGCTTGCGGATGAGCAGCTCTGTGCTCTTCTGGTAGCGCCTGATTTCTCGCAGGGCGACGGTGCCCGGCCTGTAGCGGTGGGGCTTCTTGACGCCGCCGGTGGCGGGCGCGCTCTTCCTCGCCGCCTTGGTGGCGAGCTGTTTGCGCGGCGCCTTTCCGCCGGTGGACTTGCGGGCCGTTTGCTTTGTGCGGGCCATAGCGGTAGCGGTTAGCGGAGCGGCGTGGAGGCGAGCGAGGTGCTGCGTCGGGTGCTGCCTTGACGACACGGGCGCGCGCCAGCCACCGTGGTGCGCTTATATGCCCTCGGTTGCGCGTGGTGGGGGGAGGGCGGGCCAGAGTCTATATAGGGGGGCTGGCGCGTGCGCCGGGCGCAGACCGTAGCCGACTCGCTAGCGCCGGGTGAGGAGCCAGCCGCTGCAGCAGACGCTTTGCTTGCCTTGAGCTTTTTGAGGATTTAGAAGAGATGACTGGCCGCGGCAAGGGAGGAAAGGGGCTCGGCAAGGGTGGCGCCAAGCGGCACCGCAAGGTGTTGCGCGACAACATCCAGGGCATCACGAAGCCCGCGATCCGCCGCCTGGCTCGCAGGGGCGGCGTGAAGCGCATCTCTGGTCTGATCTACGAGGAGACCCGCGGAGTGCTGAAGGTGTTCCTGGAGAACGTGATCCGCGACGCGGTGACGTACACTGAGCACGCCAAGCGCAAGACTGTGACGGCCATGGACGTGGTGTACGCCCTGAAGAGGCAGGGGCGCACCCTGTACGGTTTCGGCGGTTAGGCGCGTCGCAGCCGGTGTGCTGTGCCGCGTTGGCCTTCCCGCGGCCGTGGGAGAGACGAAAACGGCCCTTTTCAGGGCCACCACACTGTTCGGAAATTGAAAAGTGCGAAAGAGTCTGTGTTGTTGCTGCGTGTGTTGCCTGCCTGCCTTGTTTCTTTCATTCTTCATTTCGTTTGCGTTTGACTGACGTGACGTGACTGGGAGAAAGGAAAGGAAGCGGGTCTTGTGGCTGTGTGTGTGTGTGTGTGTGTGTGTGTGTGTGTGTGTGTGTGTGCGTGCGCGCGCGCGCGAGAGAGGGCGTTGTGTGTGTGTTTGTTTTGTTTATCGATCGATGGAGACGCCGGGCTGTGTTGTTGTTGTTGTTGTTGTTGTTGTTGTCGAGAGGCGGTGAATATTTGCGTGGTTTTGGCTGTGTGTTTGCGGCGGCGTTGGAGTTGCCGAGGCAAGGCGTGCCCATAGGCGGCCGGATCAGCTGTTTCGTTTGTATGGGGCGCGCGGGAGTGGAGGGCGGTGTGTCGACACGCTCGTTTAACAGTTGGTGATTATTGCTGTCGTTGTCGTTTGGAAGGCGACTGTGCGTGCGTGGAGGTGCTTGAGGCAAACGAAAAACAAAAGAGAAACGTGTGTGTGGCCACACGGGCTGTGGACGACAAGATGGCGGCGGCTCTTCTTGTTGTTCTTCTCTCTTTCCTTTAGTCCTCTACCGTTAGAGGGGGAGTTGGTGGAGGTTATTGTCGCCTGTGGACATTTGCTCCTCTTTTCTGTGTGTTGTTCTTATCTTTGGTAGTGTGCTTTTTCGGACGTTGCTGTTTGTTGAGAGTGATTATGTGTTCTGTTTGTGCTACTGCTGGAGTAGCGACTCGGGTCTTGCACATCTGTCCCTGTGGTGTTCATATTGCCCAAGGGTCAAGACGTAATAGTCATTTTCTGAATTCCGCGCGGTGGCGTAGAACGCTTGTGCCAGGGCGCGGAATCGTGTTGTGGGTGGTTGTAGGCAGGTCTGCCGCGGGGACGTGTAAGGCCCGTCGTAGAGCGCTCTGCTTTGGACCCTTCTGTAGGCGATGCATCGTCGACCTGGCTGCATAGCCCCTATAGAGGGCGCGCATATTTCCAGTATCGCTACCCCTGTTGCGGGGTCGAGGGAACAGGGGTACAGGATCTGCATCCTGGCGTGAGCGTTTGTGCCAAGTTGCCCTATGTGACACTTCGATGTCAGGCGTGACACCGAGGTACCTCGCAGAATATCTGCCCCTGCAATCGTAGCAGTTGGTATGGTCTTCTTGCCGGCGGCGGCTGTGGAAGTGAAGTTAAGTTAAAGTAAAGTAAAGTAAAGCAAAGCGCGGCGAGGACGACTGAAATTTTGCTTTGGACGTAGGTTTGTGTGGTGGCCCTGAAAAGGGCCGATTGTTGTGAGCCGAGCCGGGCCGGCAAAGCGCGTTGCGTGCAGGGGAGCACGCAGCGCTGCTGGGCGGCGGGTCCGCGTGCCGATTGCCTGGCCTCTCTGTTTAGGCCTTCTTCTCGGTCTTCTTTGGCAGCAGGACGGCCTGGATGTTGGGCAGGACACCACCCTGTGCGATGGTGACGCCCGACAGGAGCTTGTTGAGCTCCTCGTCGTTGCGGATGGCAAGCTGCAGGTGGCGCGGGATGATGCGCGTCTTCTTGTTGTCGCGGGCCGCGTTTCCGGCCAGCTCGAGCACCTCAGCCGCGAGGTACTCCATGACGGCGGCGAGGTAGACGGGCGCCCCGGCGCCGACGCGCTCGGCGTAGTTTCCCTTGCGCAGGAGGCGGTGGATTCTGCCGACCGGGAACTGGAGCCCGGCCCTGCTTGAGCGGGACTTTGACTTGCCCTTGACTTTGCCTCCCTTTCCGCGTCCGGACATGGCGATGCGCTGTGGTGTAAAAAAACGAGACGAGACGAAGGACGGTGCGAGCCGCAGCGAGTCGAGCAGCGGAGTGGCGGCGCCGCCAGGGGTGGGGGTCCTTTATGCTCTCGGGTGCGGCGGCCGGTTGCGCTCGCGGCCCATTGGTCGGCGGCCGCAACGGGGCGAGCTGGTAAAGGTGCGGCGGCGGGGCGCGCTGGGTGCCACTGTGTGGGGAGACGCTGACTAGAGCGGAGCGCTTGCTGCTGGTGTTGCTGCCGTACGTTCTTGTTTGTTTGCGATGCCGCCCAAGACTAGCGGGAAGGCCGCCAAGAAGGCTGGCAAGGCGCAGAAGAACATTTCGAAGGGCGACAAGAAGAAGAAGCGCAAGAGGAAGGAGAGCTATGCCATCTACATCTACAAGGTGCTGAAGCAGGTGCACCCTGACACGGGCATCTCGTCGAAGGCGATGAGCATCATGAACAGCTTCGTGAACGACATTTTCGAGCGCATCGCGGCCGAGGCGTCTCGCCTGGCGCACTACAACAAGCGCTCGACCATCACGTCCCGCGAGATCCAGACCGCTGTGCGGCTGTTGCTGCCTGGCGAGCTGGCCAAGCACGCCGTGAGCGAGGGCACGAAGGCGGTGACCAAGTACACGAGCTCCAAGTAAGGAGGTGGCTCTGGAATGGAAGGAGATCCTCCGTTGCGAGAGCGGCAAAACGGCCCTTTTCAGGGCCACCAAATGGCCTTTGCGGGAAGGGCGGAATTGTTGTTGTTGTTGTTTTTGTTTTGTTTTGTGTGTGAGTGGGTGGACGGTGGCAATAGCTACCGCTTTGGTTGCGACGCGACGGGGTGGGGTGGCCGATGCGATGAATAATTTGATTGTTTATGGGGCGCGTCGCGTGTCGCGTGTTGCGGGGTGCGGCCACGGTGTGACGTGGAATGGAGGCACGTGCGCACAAGTCGTTGTCTGCGAGGGGGGGGGGGGGAAGTGCGATCGGTGATGTGCCCTTTGGATGGAGGTGCCGGTTAGTTACGTGACGGGTGGAAACGACACGCGATTGTTGGGAATGTCAGTGTGTAACGACGGCCGTTTGCGGGTCGGTTTGCACGCCATATATGGCGAGGGTGAAATGTGTCTGTAAATGCAGCGTGGAGGCGTGTGAGTGACGTTTAAATGTGAACGCGCATTGAGACACACCACTGTGTATTGCATTGTACGGGCGACACGCACGATGATATGTACCTTTCCCCCGACTCTGATTTCGATAGTCGTGTCTGACCGACTGTGTCTGCTTGTGTGCGTACGACGCACGCACACCGACGTCGTCATTGAAGATGCATGCTCGCGTGTCCAGTGCAGTACAGTAGAGTAAGCGCGACGCTAGAAGACGACGGTCGCTTTGGCGAATGTGCGTACACGTGTTTGTGTGTATGTCGGTGATGTGGTCCGATCCGTCGCCTCTGGGAAACTGTCGATCGGCGCGGTACACCGGACGTCTTGAACACCCGTCATACCGTCATACCGTCATACCGTTGGTACACCGTCGCGCTGAGAACGGTTACCGAAAGGTGAACGAACCTCTGATCGGTCGAATGTCTGGGCAGAACGTGAGGAGAGAATGGTGGAGGAAAGGACAGAGGGGAAAAAACAAATATATATATAGAGAGAGAGAGAGAGAGAGAGAGAGAGAGAGAGAGAGAAAACGGAAAAAAAACCAAACAAAACGGAGAAACGCAGTGTAGAGCAACGGAACGTTCCCGTGTCGGAGGTGTATTGTAGCCGCACTGAAATGCGCGTAACGGCGCGGCGGCAAGTGTCTGCCGTGGTGAACGTTACCTTTGACGGCTGAATTGTGCGTTGCGTTGCTTTGCTTTCCCGGATGTGTATGTAACGTAACGTTCGTTGAGATGGTTCTGAGGAAGAATGTACGACAGTGCCCGTGCCGTCTATGTTCGTGTGCAAAGCCATTGTGTGTGTGTGTGTGTGTGTGTGTGTTGTTTTGAGAATTGCGTCCGGGAATGGCGGTGGGCGTGCCCTGCATGTGGCCCGGAAGGCTGTTCGTTTCGCGGTAGTGTGTGGACAGGGGAGGGGCACGCGTAACGCTGCTGGCATGGCATGGCATGGCATTCGGGAGATGGGAGGGGGCAAACGAAGAAAACAAGACGCGGAGGCTATAAAGACGGGGAGGGGCGCGGTGTGGGTGGCTTGCGCTGCGCTCGGCTGGCGCGTGCGGCGTTGTTTTTGTGCAAAAGAAGAGAAAACGAATGGGTTGCCGGGAGGGGGCCGTTGTGGTGTAGCCGCAGACGCGGCTGTCAGTGAACGTGGTGAGACCGAGGGATGCGGGAGGGGCGGGGGCGGGGAAGACGCTAGAAGAAGGAGAAAAACGCTGCTGCAACCAACATAAAATGAGGCCCTTTGTAACCTGCCAGCAACAAAACAACAACAAAAAAAAAAAAAGGCGTCTATCAACATTGAATGTAAATGGAAATGGACCCAAGTGTAACCTCCCCGCACAAATAGTCGTAAGTAAGTGAGTGAGTGAGTGAGTGAGTGAGTGAGTGAGTGAATGATGATAAAAATGTGCCAGAATGTTGTTAACGTCCCTAGAAAATGAACGAACGAAGATTGATGAGAAACGCGCGATAATATGATGAATGGAAATAATGAACCATGAACATCTCAACAGACATAATTGAAAACCCGATAAACGTTGTAAGGGCAGCGCTGGCTGACCTTCGGCCCTGTGTATTCTGAAACGCCCCCCTTTGAACAACAATGTATACAAAACTGTGCTTAAACTGACACACAATATTTTGAGCGCAACGCAATCTGACTATCAAAGATCCCTGCAAAAGAATGGCCCTGAGTAACATTAAAGTACACCTGTCGGAAATCACTTACCTCACAAAAATCTTCATTACTCGAACTACTGCAATACAGCGAGCACCACTGCTGCCAGCTAAATAAGAGATTCCAAACTACGGAGGGCACTAACTACCGATAGGGATAGTTAGCAAAGTAAAGATGTTTAATAGAGAACAACAAACAATGTATTTACCCTTAATATCATCACCAGTCATAATATATGTAATTTGAAACGTCCGCCATCTCTGTCCTCACATGCACCAGTGCTGGCGGCTCACCCCTAACTGCGCAACGCTACGCGCTGTTCACATCCAGCTATAGCAGTTCATGACAACAACAATGCAAACTAGCCACAGACTGCACACAGCACAGGCTGATTTTCACGCGGAGCGCTACGTGGCATTACCAATATAAAAATCTAAACAAACAGCGTACGTACAAATTAGAATAAAAAGAGCAAAAGATCGTTACGTCAAAAAAAAAAAAAAAAAAAACAAAAAAGACAAAAGAGAAAAAACAAACTGCATCTATATGTGCTCTTAACTGTAGATACCTGTACACAGCGTCGTGCAATGAATGCCGGCTCACATTTAATTTTGATTGTTGGAGGAAATGCGTAGGAAATATTATTTAAATGGAAATGAATGGTTGTACTTTAAAAAAGTTTGTTTGGAAACAAAGTATTATTGGGGCATTTTGTTGTGAAGAAAATAGTTACAATTGACATACAGTATTAGATTTGCGCAATGCAGCTTCATTACCTTACCTGTAATAACAGTATGCATCGTCCCGAACGGAGACCAGAGTCGCGAGAAGAGCACGCCGCCGCCCGCTCAGTACAACCGTCCACTCGCTAATACTGTCGACTGACTACTACCTCTCCCGACCCGCCACATATAGATGACAACTGTTCCTGCCGACCCGCTACGTGCTACTAGTGTCGTGTGGCGCAGACTAGCGACGATAAGAAACGCTCTGGTCAGAGATTGTGTCGTGCCTCGCCATCGCTGGTAATGAGTACATACGTGTTTCAGCGCGCGTACCGGAAGACGCAGTGCGGAGCCAGAGACTGTGTTGTCGAGGCCGTCGACGCAGTGCATGTCGGTCGGTCGAGTGCGTGCGGGAGGGCAGAGAGGCAGCGTCGGCACGGAGATGCACGCACGGGGGCTGCGGCGTGGCGCGTTTGCGGTAGGCGCCTTTGGTGGCAACGGCCGGGACAAGCAGCGGTGTATGGTGTGGTGCGGGCCGGACAGGGGCGGAGGAGGAGGAGGAGGCGGCGCGACGATGGCATTGGGGCGGAAACGGGGACGGGGACGGCGACGGCGGATGTTGAGAGGCGTCACGCGCGGACCGACACAGACGCACAGATAGATAGGTAGGAAGAAGAAGAAGGGGCGGCTGGTGAGTGAGTGCAATTTAGGCGGTAGACACAAGAGGTCGGCACGGCATTTGCGTGATGTGGCGTTGTGACGGGGTGTGCTCGCTTGCCTCGTTTTGTTGATGCGCGCAGGAAGATGTGCAGAGCAGCGGCGGGCGGCTCGGCTCGGTTCGGTTTGGCCCGGCGGGCCGCGCTGTTGTCGCGGACGTGAGCGCCCCCTGGCGGGTGGCCGGAGGCGGCGCGGCGTGTTGGACGTGTGGCTGGCGGCAGTGCACAATTGCGAGTGGCTGGCGGTGTGGCGGTTGGCGCGTCGGGCGGCCGAGAGAGAGGAGAGGTATGTGTTTGCGGGCGCCTTTGCTGCGCGGCGTCGTGCAGGGCGGGCGGGCGGGCGCCTGTCGACTGTGTGTGTGTGTGTGTGTGTGTGTGTGGCGAATTGGCGGCGTTGTGCTCCGGCCGAAGGCGTCTGGAGAGGAGAGTTGGTCGTGATGTCATGTCGCGCCGTGTCATGTTTGCGAAACGGCTGCCGAGAGGTGTGGTGGTAGCGAGCCGGTCGGTGTCGGTGCGATGGGAATGTGCGTTTGGCGGTTTCGGTGTGCTTTTTGCGGCGTGAGAGTGGGGCGGGCGGGCAGGCTTGCTGTTGTTGGTTCCTTGTGTCTTGTGTGTAGCTTGATGGCAACGTGGAAGGGCGCCGGTTTCGAGCCGTGCGTGTGGTTGTCGACGTTGACTGGTTGGGGTGTGCCGTTGCACGTGCATGTTTGGGTCGTTGGTGTGGTTTTGGCTGGCTGGCTGGCTGGCTGGCTGTGTGTGTGTACGACGGGAAGGGGGAGGCGGCGGTGGATAGTGCAGTAGTTGTGTCGTTGGCACGGGCGTCGGGTGCGGCTGTGCGTAGTGGCGGAAAGGTGTCGGTTGCGGGAAGCGAGGCCGTCGTTGGCGGTGTCGCGTGCCTTCGTTCGTGAATCGAGTGGGGGCGGGGAAAGGAGCAGCGTGCCGCTGCGTCGTGGCCGTTAGCCAGAGGCTGTGCTTTGATAGTTTTGTGGACGGTTCGTGCGAGGCGATTTGTTGCCTGCCCTATGTTTGTTTGTTTGTTGTTTTGGAGACGACGACTGGTTGGTGGCGTGCGCGCGAGCGAAGTGGCGGTGTGCGTTTCCCGTGTCGACTGCCGGCCGGCGACAGGTGCGCCGTCGGTGGGGTGGGTGGCCGGCACAAGTAGGGGCGGCGGCGTCGTTGCGGTGTGTTTGTGTTGTCGGCGACAGCTGTTTGTGCGGTGCGTGTGAATGGTGGTGCAAACGTGTGCTGGCGTTGAGGCTGCGACCGCGGCGTGTTGTTGGTTGATGTTGAACAGCGGCTGTGTGCGGTGGTGGTGTTGCCGCACGTGCATCCGGCCCGGCGCGGAAAGCGCAGTTGCGGCGGCCCTTCGGTGCCAGCCACGTCGCGTGAGCGGCGGGTTGCTCTGGTCGACACGTGGTGCTCTGGTTTGTTGTTTGGTGCCCTTTGGCCGGTGGGTGGTCCGTGTGTCTCGGTATCTGGTCGTGGTCGTGCTGCCCGTTTGTCGGCGTTGTCCTGTGGCTTCGCTTTTGTTTTTGCGGCGTGCCGACGACCCGACGCGACCTTTACACCCAAAGTGTGGCGCCCGAAGGTGAACCAACGTCGTAATCCGACCTGGGCGCTTAAGCTCTAAGCCTAAGCTGAGCGAACCGAACCTGTAGCGTTGCGTAGCGTGAGGTGCGGTGAGGTCAGCCTCAGCGCCAAGTAAGCCAAGCTGTCCGGCCGTGAGGTGGGTGGGTAGGTAGGTGCGGCTGCTGCGGCCACCTGACGCCCGACGTGTGTTTGAATGCTTAACCTAAGTTTGAGGCTTAACCTAACCCAAGTGGCCTTAACCTAACCTAACCTAACCTAACCTCTGACGCCCGACGTGTGTTTGAATGCTTAACCTAAGTTTGACGCTTAACCTAACACCGACCCTTAACCTAACCGAGGTGCCCCTAACCTAACCTTAATGTAACGTAACCTAACCTAACCTCTGACGCCTGACGTGTGTTTTGAATGCTTAACCTAACCCAAGTGCCCTTAACCTAACCCACGTCCACCGAACCTAACCGAGACGTGTGAACCTAATGTCTAACTCGTAACGCGTGATGTTGGCTGTCGTGTGTGCTGACGGCAGATTGGGTTGGTCTGTAGTTGCGGATTTCGGGTTTGCCTCGGGCGAGGGGTTGGCTCGTAAGCGGCGAGGGGCGCTCCGGCGGAGCATGTTGCTTTGCAGGCGGCGCCCGTTTTTGCGGCGGGCACAATTGAAATTGTTGGGAAACGAACGAAAGGGCTGTGAATGTTGGCGGGCGAGAGGAGGAGGACGTGGCCCGACGGCTGCGGGCCGATCGGGAAACGGTGGGAGGGCGATGGGGCGGCGGAGGTGCGTTTGCACGGCCGTCATCGCCGCACGCCTCCGCTTGTGTGGCTGTGGCGCCGGCCGCGCTGGCCGGGCTGCCGCGGCGACGGTGCGGGGCTTTTGCCGAAGGTTTGGCCATTGTGGCCGGTCGCCGGCTGGGGCTGTGGGGGCGGCATTTGGGCGTGGGCGGCGATTCTCGGCGGGCCGACCCAGGCTGTAGCGCGCGGTGGCTGCAGTTTGGCCGTGGTTTGCGGCGCTGCCGTGGCGACTGGTTGGCGACTGTGGTGTGGCTGTGTGTAGCCCCATCCTCGGTGGTTTGAAAGGCGCGGGTGGTTGTGGCGCAGGTGTGGGGCTGCTCCGCACAGGCTGTCGGACGTTGGGCGGTAGCAAGCGCGGGAGGCGCGGCGCGGCGGCGCGCAGAGTGGCGGCCGCTCTCTCGGCCGTCCGCGCCCGCCCGCGACACTGGCTGGGCCTGTGCGTCGAGGCGGCTATTCCTCTGCTGTGCGCTCCGCTCGCTGCGTGTCTCCTCTCGCTCTCGCTGCTCGCTGTGTGTTAACGCGCGTCGTCGAAATGGCAGATCAGGCGGCTACGAACGAGACTGCTGCGGCACCCGCCGCCACCGGCACTACGAAGAAGGCAAAGTCTGCGTCGTCTGCGAAGAAGCCGCGCGCCAAGCCTGCGCACCCGCGCACCTCTGAGATGGTGACGGCCGCCATCAAGAGTCTGAAGGAGCGCGGCGGATCGTCGCTGCAGGCGATCAAGAAGTACATTGCCGCGCACTACAAGCTGGACGCGGAGAAGCTGGCGCCGTTTATCAAGAAGTACCTCAAGTCGGCCGTGGTGGCGGGCGAGCTGGTGCAGACGAAGGGGAAGGGCGCGTCCGGCTCTTTCAAGCTTGCCGGCGCCGGCGGCGGGGCGGCTGAGGGCGGCAAGGCTCGTGCTGGCGGTGCCAAGAAGAAGCGCGCCGCTCCGGCCAGCAAGGAGAAGAAGGGCGCCCGTGCGGCCGGCGCAAAGAAGGCTGGTGGCGTGAAGGCGGCGACTGGTCGGAAGGCGGGCGCCGCCAAGAAGGCGTCTGCGGCGTCGGCCGCTCCCGCCGGTGCGAAGAAGGCGGCTGCTGCCAAGCCGGCCAAGGCCAAGTCGCCGTCGAAGGCGAAGAAGGCCGCCAAGGTTCCGACGAAGAAGCCGAAGGCGCCGCGCCCGAAGAAGGCGACGACGCCGTCTAAGGCGAAGGCTTCGCCCAAGAAGAAGAAGTAGAGAGGAATGGGAAAGGAAGGGTTGGCGGTTGACTCCGTCGTCCGCACCCCCCGTCCCCGTCGTCTAGTGGCGCGCAACAGACGCGCGGCCCAAAACGGCCCTTCTCAGGGCCATCAAAGCACGTCGGGAAGGTTTTGATTGTCGTGTTTGTGTTGCGGTGTGGTTGTGTCGTCTGGCGTTTCTGTATGCCCGTGTGTGGATACTGTTTGCGTGCCGTGGTGGTTGGATTGCGGGGGGGGGGTCGGTGGCGGGTGCGGGCGGCGGTAGCGGTTTTGTCGTTGCGGTTGATTGTCGCCGTTTTTTTTTTTTGGTCGCGGCCGGCCGACGGTTGGTTTTGTGTCATGTTGTTTGAATACTTTGGTTGGCCTGCCTGCCGTCTTCTCGGATGTGTCTTGTCTTGTGTGTGTGTTCTTGCAACGGGGGCGGGGGACGTTGAGATGTGGAAAGGGTCGGTGGCGTTGGACGTGCCTGGCTTTTTGTTTCGTTTTCTTTTCGAAACGAAGCGGCGGCCGGCCGTGTGTGTTGACGGCGTCGGCCGATGGGTATTGTGCGCTTTGAGCGCCGCGCCGGGGAGGCATGATGTTGATTGTTGCGCGCGCCAGCAAGCTGGCAGGGGAGAGCGGCTGTGGCGGACGGACGGGAAGTGGAAGTGGTGTTTTGTCTTTGGTTCTGTGGTTGTGGGGCGAGAGGCGACCGACAAAGTTTGCTCGCGACGGAGTGATGTTAGTGGCCCTTAAAAGGGCCGTTTTGTTTGTTGCGTGCGTGGGCGGTGCCCAGCGGCTGGCGCGGTGTTTAGGCGCGCTCGCCGCGGATGCGGCGCGCGAGCTGGATGTCCTTGGGCATGATGGTGACGCGCTTGGCGTGGATTGCGCACAGGTTGGTGTCTTCGAAGAGGCCGACGAGGTAGGCCTCGCTGGCCTCCTGCAGGGCCATGACCGCGGAGCTCTGGAAGCGCAGGTCGGTCTTGAAGTCCTGGGCGATCTCGCGCACTAGGCGCTGGAATGGCAGCTTGCGGATGAGCAGCTCTGTGCTCTTCTGGTAGCGCCTGATTTCTCGCAGGGCGACGGTGCCCGGCCTGTAGCGGTGGGGCTTCTTGACGCCGCCGGTGGCGGGCGCGCTCTTCCTCGCCGCCTTGGTGGCGAGCTGTTTGCGCGGCGCCTTTCCGCCGGTGGACTTGCGGGCCGTTTGCTTTGTGCGGGCCATAGCGGTAGCGGTTAGCGGAGCGGCGTGGAGGCGAGCGAGGTGCTGCGTCGGGTGCTGCCTTGACGACACGGGCGCGCGCCAGCCACCGTGGTGCGCTTATATGCCCTCGGTTGCGCGTGGTGGGGGGAGGGCGGGCCAGAGTCTATATAGGGGGGCTGGCGCGTGCGCCGGGCGCAGACCGTAGCCGACTCGCTAGCGCCGGGTGAGGAGCCAGCCGCTGCAGCAGACGCTTTGCTTGCCTTGAGCTTTTTGAGGATTTAGAAGAGATGACTGGCCGCGGCAAGGGAGGAAAGGGGCTCGGCAAGGGTGGCGCCAAGCGGCACCGCAAGGTGTTGCGCGACAACATCCAGGGCATCACGAAGCCCGCGATCCGCCGCCTGGCTCGCAGGGGCGGCGTGAAGCGCATCTCTGGTCTGATCTACGAGGAGACCCGCGGAGTGCTGAAGGTGTTCCTGGAGAACGTGATCCGCGACGCGGTGACGTACACTGAGCACGCCAAGCGCAAGACTGTGACGGCCATGGACGTGGTGTACGCCCTGAAGAGGCAGGGGCGCACCCTGTACGGTTTCGGCGGTTAGGCGCGTCGCAGCCGGTGTGCTGTGCCGCGTTGGCCTTCCCGCGGCCGTGGGAGAGACGAAAACGGCCCTTTTCAGGGCCACCACACTGTTCGGAAATTGAAAAGTGCGAAAGAGTCTGTGTTGTTGCTGCGTGTGTTGCCTGCCTGCCTTGTTTCTTTCATTCTTCATTTCGTTTGCGTTTGACTGACGTGACGTGACTGGGAGAAAGGAAAGGAAGCGGGTCTTGTGGCTGTGTGTGTGTGTGTGTGTGTGTGTGTGTGTGTGTGTGTGTGTGCGTGCGCGCGCGCGCGAGAGAGGGCGTTGTGTGTTTGTTTTGTTTATCGATCGATGGAGACGCCGGGCTGTGTGTTGTTGTTGTTGTTGTTGTTGTTGTTGTGCGAGAGGCGGTGAATATTTGCGTGGTTTTGGCTGTGTGTTTGCGGCGGCGTTGGAGTTGCCGAGGCAAGGCGTGCCCATAGGCGGCCGGATCAGCTGTTTCGTTTGTATGGGGCGCGCGGGAGTGGAGGGCGGTGTGTCGACACGCTCGTTTAACAGTTGGTGATTATTGCTGTCGTTGTCGTTTGGAAGGCGACTGTGCGTGCGTGGAGGTGCTTGAGGCAAACGAAAAACAAAAGAGAAACGTGTGTGTGGCCACACGGGCTGTGGACGACAAGATGGCGGCGGCTCTTCTTGTTGTTCTTCTCTCTTTCCTTTAGTCCTCTACCGTTAGAGGGGGAGTTGGTGGAGGTTATTGTCGCCTGTGGACATTTGCTCCTCTTTTCTGTGTGTTGTTCTTATCTTTGGTAGTGTGCTTTTTCGGACGTTGCTGTTTGTTGAGAGTGATTATGTGTTCTGTTTGTGCTACTGCTGGAGTAGCGACTCGGGTCTTGCACATCTGTCCCTGTGGTGTTCATATTGCCCAAGGGTCAAGACGTAATAGTCATTTTCTGAATTCCGCGCGGTGGCGTAGAACGCTTGTGCCAGGGCGCGGAATCGTGTTGTGGGTGGTTGTAGGCAGGTCTGCCGCGGGGACGTGTAAGGCCCGTCGTAGAGCGCTCTGCTTTGGACCCTTCTGTAGGCGATGCATCGTCGACCTGGCTGCATAGCCCCTATAGAGGGCGCGCATATTTCCAGTATCGCTACCCCTGTTGCGGGGTCGAGGGAACAGGGGTACAGGATCTGCATCCTGGCGTGAGCGTTTGTGCCAAGTTGCCCTATGTGACACTTCGATGTCAGGCGTGACACCGAGGTACCTCGCAGAATATCTGCCCCTGCAATCGTAGCAGTTGGTATGGTCTTCTTGCCGGCGGCGGCTGTGGAAGTGAAGTTAAGTTAAAGTAAAGTAAAGTAAAGCAAAGCGCGGCGAGGACGACTGAAATTTTGCTTTGGACGTAGGTTTGTGTGGTGGCCCTGAAAAGGGCCGATTGTTGTGAGCCGAGCCGGGCCGGCAAAGCGCGTTGCGTGCAGGGGAGCACGCAGCGCTGCTGGGCGGCGGGTCCGCGTGCCGATTGCCTGGCCTCTCTGTTTAGGCCTTCTTCTCGGTCTTCTTTGGCAGCAGGACGGCCTGGATGTTGGGCAGGACACCACCCTGTGCGATGGTGACGCCCGACAGGAGCTTGTTGAGCTCCTCGTCGTTGCGGATGGCAAGCTGCAGGTGGCGCGGGATGATGCGCGTCTTCTTGTTGTCGCGGGCCGCGTTTCCGGCCAGCTCGAGCACCTCAGCCGCGAGGTACTCCATGACGGCGGCGAGGTAGACGGGCGCCCCGGCGCCGACGCGCTCGGCGTAGTTTCCCTTGCGCAGGAGGCGGTGGATTCTGCCGACCGGGAACTGGAGCCCGGCCCTGCTTGAGCGGGACTTTGACTTGCCCTTGACTTTGCCTCCCTTTCCGCGTCCGGACATGGCGATGCGCTGTGGTGTAAAAAAACGAGACGAGACGAAGGACGGTGCGAGCCGCAGCGAGTCGAGCAGCGGAGTGGCGGCGCCGCCAGGGGTGGGGGTCCTTTATGCTCTCGGGTGCGGCGGCCGGTTGCGCTCGCGGCCCATTGGTCGGCGGCCGCAACGGGGCGAGCTGGTAAAGGTGCGGCGGCGGGGCGCGCTGGGTGCCACTGTGTGGGGAGACGCTGACTAGAGCGGAGCGCTTGCTGCTGGTGTTGCTGCCGTACGTTCTTGTTTGTTTGCGATGCCGCCCAAGACTAGCGGGAAGGCCGCCAAGAAGGCTGGCAAGGCGCAGAAGAACATTTCGAAGGGCGACAAGAAGAAGAAGCGCAAGAGGAAGGAGAGCTATGCCATCTACATCTACAAGGTGCTGAAGCAGGTGCACCCTGACACGGGCATCTCGTCGAAGGCGATGAGCATCATGAACAGCTTCGTGAACGACATTTTCGAGCGCATCGCGGCCGAGGCGTCTCGCCTGGCGCACTACAACAAGCGCTCGACCATCACGTCCCGCGAGATCCAGACCGCTGTGCGGCTGTTGCTGCCTGGCGAGCTGGCCAAGCACGCCGTGAGCGAGGGCACGAAGGCGGTGACCAAGTACACGAGCTCCAAGTAAGGAGGTGGCTCTGGAATGGAAGGAGATCCTCCGTTGCGAGAGCGGCAAAACGGCCCTTTTCAGGGCCACCAAATGGCCTTTGCGGGAAGGGCGGAATTGTTGTTGTTGTTGTTTTTGTTTTGTTTTGTGTGTGAGTGGGTGGACGGTGGCAATAGCTACCGCTTTGGTTGCGACGCGACGGGGTGGGGTGGCCGATGCGATGAATAATTTGATTGTTTATGGGGCGCGTCGCGTGTCGCGTGTTGCGGGGTGCGGCCACGGTGTGACGTGGAATGGAGGCACGTGCGCACAAGTCGTTGTCTGCGAGGGGGGGGGGGGAAGTGCGATCGGTGATGTGCCCTTTGGATGGAGGTGCCGGTTAGTTACGTGACGGGTGGAAACGACACGCGATTGTTGGGAATGTCAGTGTGTAACGACGGCCGTTTGCGGGTCGGTTTGCACGCCATATATGGCGAGGGTGAAATGTGTCTGTAAATGCAGCGTGGAGGCGTGTGAGTGACGTTTAAATGTGAACGCGCATTGAGACACACCACTGTGTATTGCATTGTACGGGCGACACGCACGATGATATGTACCTTTCCCCCGACTCTGATTTCGATAGTCGTGTCTGACCGACTGTGTCTGCTTGTGTGCGTACGACGCACGCACACCGACGTCGTCATTGAAGATGCATGCTCGCGTGTCCAGTGCAGTACAGTAGAGTAAGCGCGACGCTAGAAGACGACGGTCGCTTTGGCGAATGTGCGTACACGTGTTTGTGTGTATGTCGGTGATGTGGTCCGATCCGTCGCCTCTGGGAAACTGTCGATCGGCGCGGTACACCGGACGTCTTGAACACCCGTCATACCGTCATACCGTCATACCGTTGGTACACCGTCGCGCTGAGAACGGTTACCGAAAGGTGAACGAACCTCTGATCGGTCGAATGTCTGGGCAGAACGTGAGGAGAGAATGGTGGAGGAAAGGACAGAGGGGAAAAAACAAATATATATATAGAGAGAGAGAGAGAGAGAGAGAGAGAGAGAAAACGGAAAAAAAACCAAACAAAACGGAGAAACGCAGTGTAGAGCAACGGAACGTTCCCGTGTCGGAGGTGTATTGTAGCCGCACTGAAATGCGCGTAACGGCGCGGCGGCAAGTGTCTGCCGTGGTGAACGTTACCTTTGACGGCTGAATTGTGCGTTGCGTTGCTTTGCTTTCCCGGATGTGTATGTAACGTAACGTTCGTTGAGATGGTTCTGAGGAAGAATGTACGACAGTGCCCGTGCCGTCTATGTTCGTGTGCAAAGCCATTGTGTGTGTGTGTGTGTGTGTGTGTGTTGTTTTGAGAATTGCGTCCGGGAATGGCGGTGGGCGTGCCCTGCATGTGGCCCGGAAGGCTGTTCGTTTCGCGGTAGTGTGTGGACAGGGGAGGGGCACGCGTAACGCTGCTGGCATGGCATGGCATGGCATTCGGGAGATGGGAGGGGGCAAACGAAGAAAACAAGACGCGGAGGCTATAAAGACGGGGAGGGGCGCGGTGTGGGTGGCTTGCGCTGCGCTCGGCTGGCGCGTGCGGCGTTGTTTTTGTGCAAAAGAAGAGAAAACGAATGGGTTGCCGGGAGGGGGCCGTTGTGGTGTAGCCGCAGACGCGGCTGTCAGTGAACGTGGTGAGACCGAGGGATGCGGGAGGGGCGGGGGCGGGGAAGACGCTAGAAGAAGGAGAAAAACGCTGCTGCAACCAACATAAAATGAGGCCCTTTGTAACCTGCCAGCAACAAAACAACAACAAAAAAAAAAAAAGGCGTCTATCAACATTGAATGTAAATGGAAATGGACCCAAGTGTAACCTCCCCGCACAAATAGTCGTAAGTAAGTGAGTGAGTGAGTGAGTGAGTGAGTGAGTGAGTGAATGATGATAAAAATGTGCCAGAATGTTGTTAACGTCCCTAGAAAATGAACGAACGAAGATTGATGAGAAACGCGCGATAATATGATGAATGGAAATAATGAACCATGAACATCTCAACAGACATAATTGAAAACCCGATAAACGTTGTAAGGGCAGCGCTGGCTGACCTTCGGCCCTGTGTATTCTGAAACGCCCCCCTTTGAACAACAATGTATACAAAACTGTGCTTAAACTGACACACAATATTTTGAGCGCAACGCAATCTGACTATCAAAGATCCCTGCAAAAGAATGGCCCTGAGTAACATTAAAGTACACCTGTCGGAAATCACTTACCTCACAAAAATCTTCATTACTCGAACTACTGCAATACAGCGAGCACCACTGCTGCCAGCTAAATAAGAGATTCCAAACTACGGAGGGCACTAACTACCGATAGGGATAGTTAGCAAAGTAAAGATGTTTAATAGAGAACAACAAACAATGTATTTACCCTTAATATCATCACCAGTCATAATATATGTAATTTGAAACGTCCGCCATCTCTGTCCTCACATGCACCAGTGCTGGCGGCTCACCCCTAACTGCGCAACGCTACGCGCTGTTCACATCCAGCTATAGCAGTTCATGACAACAACAATGCAAACTAGCCACAGACTGCACACAGCACAGGCAGTGATTTTCACGCGGAGCGCTACGTGGCATTACCAATATAAAAATCTAAACAAACAGCGTACGTACAAATTAGAATAAAAAGAGCAAAAGATCGTTACGTCAAAAAAAAAAAAAAAAAAAAACAAAAAAGACAAAAGAGAAAAAACAAACTGCATCTATATGTGCTCTTAACTGTAGATACCTGTACACAGCGTCGTGCAATGAATGCCGGCTCACATTTAATTTTGATTGTTGGAGGAAATGCGTAGGAAATATTATTTAAATGGAAATGAATGGTTGTACTTTAAAAAAGTTTGTTTGGAAACAAAGTATTATTGGGGCATTTTGTTGTGAAGAAAATAGTTACAATTGACATACAGTATTAGATTTGCGCAATGCAGCTTCATTACCTTACCTGTAATAACAGTATGCATCGTCCCGAACGGAGACCAGAGTCGCGAGAAGAGCACGCCGCCGCCCGCTCAGTACAACCGTCCACTCGCTAATACTGTCGACTGACTACTACCTCTCCCGACCCGCCACATATAGATGACAACTGTTCCTGCCGACCCGCTACGTGCTACTAGTGTCGTGTGGCGCAGACTAGCGACGATAAGAAACGCTCTGGTCAGAGATTGTGTCGTGCCTCGCCATCGCTGGTAATGAGTACATACGTGTTTCAGCGCGCGTACCGGAAGACGCAGTGCGGAGCCAGAGACTGTGTTGTCGAGGCCGTCGACGCAGTGCATGTCGGTCGGTCGAGTGCGTGCGGGAGGGCAGAGAGGCAGCGTCGGCACGGAGATGCACGCACGGGGGCTGCGGCGTGGCGCGTTTGCGGTAGGCGCCTTTGGTGGCAACGGCCGGGACAAGCAGCGGTGTATGGTGTGGTGCGGGCCGGACAGGGGCGGAGGAGGAGGAGGAGGCGGCGCGACGATGGCATTGGGGCGGAAACGGGGACGGGGACGGCGACGGCGGATGTTGAGAGGCGTCACGCGCGGACCGACACAGACGCACAGATAGATAGGTAGGAAGAAGAAGAAGGGGCGGCTGGTGAGTGAGTGCAATTTAGGCGGTAGACACAAGAGGTCGGCACGGCATTTGCGTGATGTGGCGTTGTGACGGGGTGTGCTCGCTTGCCTCGTTTTGTTGATGCGCGCAGGAAGATGTGCAGAGCAGCGGCGGGCGGCTCGGCTCGGTTCGGTTTGGCCCGGCGGGCCGCGCTGTTGTCGCGGACGTGAGCGCCCCCTGGCGGGTGGCCGGAGGCGGCGCGGCGTGTTGGACGTGTGGCTGGCGGCAGTGCACAATTGCGAGTGGCTGGCGGTGTGGCGGTTGGCGCGTCGGGCGGCCGAGAGAGAGGAGAGGTATGTGTTTGCGGGCGCCTTTGCTGCGCGGCGTCGTGCAGGGCGGGCGGGCGGGCGCCTGTCGACTGTGTGTGTGTGTGTGTGTGTGTGTGTGTGGCGAATTGGCGGCGTTGTGCTCCGGCCGAAGGCGTCTGGAGAGGAGAGTTGGTCGTGATGTCATGTCGCGCCGTGTCATGTTTGCGAAACGGCTGCCGAGAGGTGTGGTGGTAGCGAGCCGGTCGGTGTCGGTGCGATGGGAATGTGCGTTTGGCGGTTTCGGTGTGCTTTTTGCGGCGTGAGAGTGGGGCGGGCGGGCAGGCTTGCTGTTGTTGGTTCCTTGTGTCTTGTGTGTAGCTTGATGGCAACGTGGAAGGGCGCCGGTTTCGAGCCGTGCGTGTGGTTGTCGACGTTGACTGGTTGGGGTGTGCCGTTGCACGTGCATGTTTGGGTCGTTGGTGTGGTTTTGGCTGGCTGGCTGGCTGGCTGGCTGTGTGTGTGTACGACGGGAAGGGGGAGGCGGCGGTGGATAGTGCAGTAGTTGTGTCGTTGGCACGGGCGTCGGGTGCGGCTGTGCGTAGTGGCGGAAAGGTGTCGGTTGCGGGAAGCGAGGCCGTCGTTGGCGGTGTCGCGTGCCTTCGTGAATCGAGTGGGGGCGGGGAAAGGAGCAGCGTGCCGCTGCGTCGTGGCCGTTAGCCAGAGGCTGTGCTTTGATAGTTTTGTGGACGGTTCGTGCGAGGCGATTTGTTGCCTGCCCTATGTTTGTTTGTTTGTTGTTTTGGAGACGACGACTGGTTGGTGGCGTGCGCGCGAGCGAAGTGGCGGTGTGCGTTTCCCGTGTCGACTGCCGGCCGGCGACAGGTGCGCCGTCGGTGGGGTGGGTGGCCGGCACAAGTAGGGGCGGCGGCGTCGTTGCGGTGTGTTTGTGTTGTCGGCGACAGCTGTTTGTGCGGTGCGTGTGAATGGTGGTGCAAACGTGTGCTGGCGTTGAGGCTGCGACCGCGGCGTGTTGTTGGTTGATGTTGAACAGCGGCTGTGTGCGGTGGTGGTGTTGCCGCACGTGCATCCGGCCCGGCGCGGAAAGCGCAGTTGCGGCGGCCCTTCGGTGCCAGCCACGTCGCGTGAGCGGCGGGTTGCTCTGGTCGACACGTGGTGCTCTGGTTTGTTGTTTGGTGCCCTTTGGCCGGTGGGTGGTCCGTGTGTCTCGGTATCTGGTCGTGGTCGTGCTGCCCGTTTGTCGGCGTTGTCCTGTGGCTTCGCTTTTGTTTTTGCGGCGTGCCGACGACCCGACGCGACCTTTACACCCAAAGTGTGGCGCCCGAAGGTGAACCAACGTCGTAATCCGACCTGGGCGCTTAAGCTCTAAGCCTAAGCTGAGCGAACCGAACCTGTAGCGTTGCGTAGCGTGAGGTGCGGTGAGGTCAGCCTCAGCGCCAAGTAAGCCAAGCTGTCCGGCCGTGAGGTGGGTGGGTAGGTAGGTGCGGCTGCTGCGGCCACCTGACGCCCGACGTGTGTTTGAATGCTTAACCTAAGTTTGAGGCTTAACCTAACCCAAGTGGCCTTAACCTAACCTAACCTAACCTAACCTCTGACGCCCGACGTGTGTTTGAATGCTTAACCTAAGTTTGACGCTTAACCTAACACCGACCCTTAACCTAACCGAGGTGCCCCTAACCTAACCTTAATGTAACGTAACCTAACCTAACCTCTGACGCCTGACGTGTGTTTTGAATGCTTAACCTAACCCAAGTGCCCTTAACCTAACCCACGTCCACCGAACCTAACCGAGACGTGTGAACCTAATGTCTAACTCGTAACGCGTGATGTTGGCTGTCGTGTGTGCTGACGGCAGATTGGGTTGGTCTGTAGTTGCGGATTTCGGGTTTGCCTCGGGCGAGGGGTTGGCTCGTAAGCGGCGAGGGGCGCTCCGGCGGAGCATGTTGCTTTGCAGGCGGCGCCCGTTTTTGCGGCGGGCACAATTGAAATTGTTGGGAAACGAACGAAAGGGCTGTGAATGTTGGCGGGCGAGAGGAGGAGGACGTGGCCCGACGGCTGCGGGCCGATCGGGAAACGGTGGGAGGGCGATGGGGCGGCGGAGGTGCGTTTGCACGGCCGTCATCGCCGCACGCCTCCGCTTGTGTGGCTGTGGCGCCGGCCGCGCTGGCCGGGCTGCCGCGGCGACGGTGCGGGGCTTTTGCCGAAGGTTTGGCCATTGTGGCCGGTCGCCGGCTGGGGCTGTGGGGGCGGCATTTGGGCGTGGGCGGCGATTCTCGGCGGGCCGACCCAGGCTGTAGCGCGCGGTGGCTGCAGTTTGGCCGTGGTTTGCGGCGCTGCCGTGGCGACTGGTTGGCGACTGTGGTGTGGCTGTGTGTAGCCCCATCCTCGGTGGTTTGAAAGGCGCGGGTGGTTGTGGCGCAGGTGTGGGGCTGCTCCGCACAGGCTGTCGGACGTTGGGCGGTAGCAAGCGCGGGAGGCGCGGCGCGGCGGCGCGCAGAGTGGCGGCCGCTCTCTCGGCCGTCCGCGCCCGCCCGCGACACTGGCTGGGCCTGTGCGTCGAGGCGGCTATTCCTCTGCTGTGCGCTCCGCTCGCTGCGTGTCTCCTCTCGCTCTCGCTGCTCGCTGTGTGTTAACGCGCGTCGTCGAAATGGCAGATCAGGCGGCTACGAACGAGACTGCTGCGGCACCCGCCGCCACCGGCACTACGAAGAAGGCAAAGTCTGCGTCGTCTGCGAAGAAGCCGCGCGCCAAGCCTGCGCACCCGCGCACCTCTGAGATGGTGACGGCCGCCATCAAGAGTCTGAAGGAGCGCGGCGGATCGTCGCTGCAGGCGATCAAGAAGTACATTGCCGCGCACTACAAGCTGGACGCGGAGAAGCTGGCGCCGTTTATCAAGAAGTACCTCAAGTCGGCCGTGGTGGCGGGCGAGCTGGTGCAGACGAAGGGGAAGGGCGCGTCCGGCTCTTTCAAGCTTGCCGGCGCCGGCGGCGGGGCGGCTGAGGGCGGCAAGGCTCGTGCTGGCGGTGCCAAGAAGAAGCGCGCCGCTCCGGCCAGCAAGGAGAAGAAGGGCGCCCGTGCGGCCGGCGCAAAGAAGGCTGGTGGCGTGAAGGCGGCGACTGGTCGGAAGGCGGGCGCCGCCAAGAAGGCGTCTGCGGCGTCGGCCGCTCCCGCCGGTGCGAAGAAGGCGGCTGCTGCCAAGCCGGCCAAGGCCAAGTCGCCGTCGAAGGCGAAGAAGGCCGCCAAGGTTCCGACGAAGAAGCCGAAGGCGCCGCGCCCGAAGAAGGCGACGACGCCGTCTAAGGCGAAGGCTTCGCCCAAGAAGAAGAAGTAGAGAGGAATGGGAAAGGAAGGGTTGGCGGTTGACTCCGTCGTCCGCACCCCCCGTCCCCGTCGTCTAGTGGCGCGCAACAGACGCGCGGCCCAAAACGGCCCTTCTCAGGGCCATCAAAGCACGTCGGGAAGGTTTTGATTGTCGTGTTTGTGTTGCGGTGTGGTTGTGTCGTCTGGCGTTTCTGTATGCCCGTGTGTGGATACTGTTTGCGTGCCGTGGTGGTTGGATTGCGGGGGGGGGGGTCGGTGGCGGGTGCGGGCGGCGGTAGCGGTTTTGTCGTTGCGGTTGATTGTCGCCGTTTTTTTTTTTTGGTCGCGGCCGGCCGACGGTTGGTTTTGTGTCATGTTGTTTGAATACTTTGGTTGGCCTGCCTGCCGTCTTCTCGGATGTGTCTTGTCTTGTGTGTGTGTTCTTGCAACGGGGGCGGGGGACGTTGAGATGTGGAAAGGGTCGGTGGCGTTGGACGTGCCTGGCTTTTTGTTTCGTTTTCTTTTCGAAACGAAGCGGCGGCCGGCCGTGTGGTTGACGGCGTCGGCCGATGGGTATTGTGCGCTTTGAGCGCCGCGCCGGGGAGGCATGATGTTGATTGTTGCGCGCGCCAGCAAGCTGGCAGGGGAGAGCGGCTGTGGCGGACGGACGGGAAGTGGAAGTGGTGTTTTGTCTTTGGTTCTGTGGTTGTGGGGCGAGAGGCGACCGACAAAGTTTGCTCGCGACGGAGTGATGTTAGTGGCCCTTAAAAGGGCCGTTTTGTTTGTTGCGTGCGTGGGCGGTGCCCAGCGGCTGGCGCGGTGTTTAGGCGCGCTCGCCGCGGATGCGGCGCGCGAGCTGGATGTCCTTGGGCATGATGGTGACGCGCTTGGCGTGGATTGCGCACAGGTTGGTGTCTTCGAAGAGGCCGACGAGGTAGGCCTCGCTGGCCTCCTGCAGGGCCATGACCGCGGAGCTCTGGAAGCGCAGGTCGGTCTTGAAGTCCTGGGCGATCTCGCGCACTAGGCGCTGGAATGGCAGCTTGCGGATGAGCAGCTCTGTGCTCTTCTGGTAGCGCCTGATTTCTCGCAGGGCGACGGTGCCCGGCCTGTAGCGGTGGGGCTTCTTGACGCCGCCGGTGGCGGGCGCGCTCTTCCTCGCCGCCTTGGTGGCGAGCTGTTTGCGCGGCGCCTTTCCGCCGGTGGACTTGCGGGCCGTTTGCTTTGTGCGGGCCATAGCGGTAGCGGTTAGCGGAGCGGCGTGGAGGCGAGCGAGGTGCTGCGTCGGGTGCTGCCTTGACGACACGGGCGCGCGCCAGCCACCGTGGTGCGCTTATATGCCCTCGGTTGCGCGTGGTGGGGGGAGGGCGGGCCAGAGTCTATATAGGGGGGCTGGCGCGTGCGCCGGGCGCAGACCGTAGCCGACTCGCTAGCGCCGGGTGAGGAGCCAGCCGCTGCAGCAGACGCTTTGCTTGCCTTGAGCTTTTTGAGGATTTAGAAGAGATGACTGGCCGCGGCAAGGGAGGAAAGGGGCTCGGCAAGGGTGGCGCCAAGCGGCACCGCAAGGTGTTGCGCGACAACATCCAGGGCATCACGAAGCCCGCGATCCGCCGCCTGGCTCGCAGGGGCGGCGTGAAGCGCATCTCTGGTCTGATCTACGAGGAGACCCGCGGAGTGCTGAAGGTGTTCCTGGAGAACGTGATCCGCGACGCGGTGACGTACACTGAGCACGCCAAGCGCAAGACTGTGACGGCCATGGACGTGGTGTACGCCCTGAAGAGGCAGGGGCGCACCCTGTACGGTTTCGGCGGTTAGGCGCGTCGCAGCCGGTGTGCTGTGCCGCGTTGGCCTTCCCGCGGCCGTGGGAGAGACGAAAACGGCCCTTTTCAGGGCCACCACACTGTTCGGAAATTGAAAAGTGCGAAAGAGTCTGTGTTGTTGCTGCGTGTGTTGCCTGCCTGCCTTGTTTCTTTCATTCTTCATTTCGTTTGCGTTTGACTGACGTGACGTGACTGGGAGAAAGGAAAGGAAGCGGGTCTTGTGGCTGTGTGTGTGTGTGTGTGTGTGTGTGTGTGTGTGTGTGTGTGTGCGTGCGCGCGCGCGCGAGAGAGGGCGTTGTGTGTTTGTTTTGTTTATCGATCGATGGAGACGCCGGGCTGTGTGTTGTTGTTGTTGTTGTTGTTGTTGTTGTGCGAGAGGCGGTGAATATTTGCGTGGTTTTGGCTGTGTGTTTGCGGCGGCGTTGGAGTTGCCGAGGCAAGGCGTGCCCATAGGCGGCCGGATCAGCTGTTTCGTTTGTATGGGGCGCGCGGGAGTGGAGGGCGGTGTGTCGACACGCTCGTTTAACAGTTGGTGATTATTGCTGTCGTTGTCGTTTGGAAGGCGACTGTGCGTGCGTGGAGGTGCTTGAGGCAAACGAAAAACAAAAGAGAAACGTGTGTGTGGCCACACGGGCTGTGGACGACAAGATGGCGGCGGCTCTTCTTGTTGTTCTTCTCTCTTTCCTTTAGTCCTCTACCGTTAGAGGGGGAGTTGGTGGAGGTTATTGTCGCCTGTGGACATTTGCTCCTCTTTTCTGTGTGTTGTTCTTATCTTTGGTAGTGTGCTTTTTCGGACGTTGCTGTTTGTTGAGAGTGATTATGTGTTCTGTTTGTGCTACTGCTGGAGTAGCGACTCGGGTCTTGCACATCTGTCCCTGTGGTGTTCATATTGCCCAAGGGTCAAGACGTAATAGTCATTTTCTGAATTCCGCGCGGTGGCGTAGAACGCTTGTGCCAGGGCGCGGAATCGTGTTGTGGGTGGTTGTAGGCAGGTCTGCCGCGGGGACGTGTAAGGCCCGTCGTAGAGCGCTCTGCTTTGGACCCTTCTGTAGGCGATGCATCGTCGACCTGGCTGCATAGCCCCTATAGAGGGCGCGCATATTTCCAGTATCGCTACCCCTGTTGCGGGGTCGAGGGAACAGGGGTACAGGATCTGCATCCTGGCGTGAGCGTTTGTGCCAAGTTGCCCTATGTGACACTTCGATGTCAGGCGTGACACCGAGGTACCTCGCAGAATATCTGCCCCTGCAATCGTAGCAGTTGGTATGGTCTTCTTGCCGGCGGCGGCTGTGGAAGTGAAGTTAAGTTAAAGTAAAGTAAAGTAAAGCAAAGCGCGGCGAGGACGACTGAAATTTTGCTTTGGACGTAGGTTTGTGTGGTGGCCCTGAAAAGGGCCGATTGTTGTGAGCCGAGCCGGGCCGGCAAAGCGCGTTGCGTGCAGGGGAGCACGCAGCGCTGCTGGGCGGCGGGTCCGCGTGCCGATTGCCTGGCCTCTCTGTTTAGGCCTTCTTCTCGGTCTTCTTTGGCAGCAGGACGGCCTGGATGTTGGGCAGGACACCACCCTGTGCGATGGTGACGCCCGACAGGAGCTTGTTGAGCTCCTCGTCGTTGCGGATGGCAAGCTGCAGGTGGCGCGGGATGATGCGCGTCTTCTTGTTGTCGCGGGCCGCGTTTCCGGCCAGCTCGAGCACCTCAGCCGCGAGGTACTCCATGACGGCGGCGAGGTAGACGGGCGCCCCGGCGCCGACGCGCTCGGCGTAGTTTCCCTTGCGCAGGAGGCGGTGGATTCTGCCGACCGGGAACTGGAGCCCGGCCCTGCTTGAGCGGGACTTTGACTTGCCCTTGACTTTGCCTCCCTTTCCGCGTCCGGACATGGCGATGCGCTGTGGTGTAAAAAAACGAGACGAGACGAAGGACGGTGCGAGCCGCAGCGAGTCGAGCAGCGGAGTGGCGGCGCCGCCAGGGGTGGGGGTCCTTTATGCTCTCGGGTGCGGCGGCCGGTTGCGCTCGCGGCCCATTGGTCGGCGGCCGCAACGGGGCGAGCTGGTAAAGGTGCGGCGGCGGGGCGCGCTGATGACACCTTTCATGTCCGAAACTACCAACTACTTAGGACGGACCGTCCCAACAGACAAGGTGGCGGTACAGGTATCCTGATAAAACGGCGCATATGCCATCGCCAGGTACCTGTACCAAGACTCATTAACACAGAGGCAACAGCGGTGGAAGTTGTTCTCAACAACCGCCCCACACATCTGGTGGCAGTATACCACCCGCCAAGCACGACACTATTTCCCCACGACCTGGACGGTCTTCTCAATGGCAGTCAGAACACAATAGTAGGAGGGGACCTGAACGCCAAGCACAGGGCATGGGGTTGCCGCTCCACGAACACCAGCGGAAACAGGTTATTAAGATACCTCGACAACCATCCGGCAGTGCGGGTCGTCTCTCCAGACGAGCCCACTCACTTCCCGTATGATTCGAGGTGTCGACCGGACATTCTGGACATATTTCTGTTAAAAAATATCAATCTGGCAACCACCACAGAAGTTGTCAACAGTCTAAACTCTGATCACAGCCCCGTGGTGCTCAGATTTGAGGGAGATCAGGACGTACCCACCAACAGAACACACACAACGGTGTACACTGACTGGGAAAGGTACAAGCGACTGGTCGCCTTTCACATCCCAGACCATGCGCCAGACATGACAACCCACGTGGAAATTGACCAGGCAGTTGAGGAATTTACCAACATTATCAAGGCATGTGGAAAGGCTGCCACCACCAAAATCACACATAACTATGGGCGATCCAACCTGCCCCCAGAATTAGCACCACTAATCTCAGATAAGAACCGCACGCGAAAAAGATGGCAGACCTACCGGGACCCCCAGGATAGGAGACGTATGAATCAAATGGCCCATGAAATTCAGACCAGACTGAAACTCCTGAGATGTTCCAGGTGGGAACAGAGTCTCCAGGCAGCTGAGAGAAATCCTGAAAAGTTCTGGGGGATAATAAAAACTAGGCGGCAACCCCACAAAGCCAACAGACCCCTACACGGGCAGAACGGCTTGGTGTACACGCCAGAGGACAAAGCGACTGCCATGTCAAACACCCTCGAGCTCCAATTCCAGGAGAATGTCATAGAGGACGACGAGGACGAAGTAGATGCCCTGGAACAGCGGGTAGAACGACACCTCCATCGCAGACTTCGCGCCAGGTCCGACTCGACCTTCGAACTGACCAGCGAGCGTGTAGTTGCAGCTATCATCAGGCGAATCGGCACTACAAAAGCCCCTGGTCCCGACAACATCAAACCATCCTTCCTTAAGGCCCTCCCCGAACCTGCAATCTCCCATCTCACTGCCATCCTAAATAACTGTCTTACATCACAATATTTCCCTTCAACCTGGAAGGTTGCTAAAGTAATTTCAATCCCGAAACCAAATAAAGATCACCTATTCCCTCAAAACTATCGACCAATCTCCCTGCTCAACCACCTGTCTAAGCTACTTGAAATCCTCATCCAAAACTCCCTACTACAATTCCTATCTGCCAACAATATCCTTATTCCCGAACAATTTGGTTTTCGTGCTGGGCATAGCACAACGCAACAAGCCATTCGTCTGGTGGAGCACATCTGCACAGAGAAGAGACAGGGCAATAGCACAGCTGCCATTTTCCTGGACATTGAAAAGGCGTTCGACCGGGTTTGGCATGGCGGCCTGCTATACAAACTGTCAAAGATGAATTGCCCACTTCACCTGCTTAAAATAGTTCACTCGTTCCTGGTGGAAAGGAAATTTTACTCCACAGTAGATCGAGCAAACAGCGAACTAAAACAAATAGAAGCAGGTGTCCCACAGGGATCTGTGCTTGGCCCCCTCCTATATCTACTGTACACAAATGATCTGCCGAAGGAGCCGGGCGGTAACATCGCCCTATATGCAGATGACACTGCATTATACCACAGTGGCAGGAACATCAACTATCTAGCCTACCGCCTACAACGACATCTAGACAAAGTGACAAAGTGGTGCAATCTGTGGAAGATAAAGATAAACGCAGACAAATGCCAGACTATCTTATTCAGCCACAAAATCAAACGCCCCATACTAAACATCTCGCACGACGACCAGGTGCTACCCTGGAAAGAGGTAGTTACCTACCTCGGGCTGAAACTGGATAAGAATCTGACATTTATGCACCACATCAAAGAGGCCAGAAACAAGGGCTCTGCCCGGCTCTTTCAGCTATACCCACTCCTTAAAGGCAGGGGACTCACAGTACCTGCCAAGCTCAAAATTTGGAAAACGATCATCCTCCCTGCCATGCTCTACGGTTCAGAAGCGTGGAGTATGGCAGCAGACACCAATCTCAAACAGTTGGAGATCATCCAAAACAAAGCCTTCCGAATCGTTGCGGACGCTCCGTGGTACTCGAGCAATGAGGAGATCAGAGCAATGTTAGGACAGCCCTCATTCTATCATATCATTAAACAAAAATCATTAAACTTCTATGTATCATCAAACGCATCACCACACCAACTCATCAACTCTCTGGGAAGGGACGAAAACCCTGATCAGAGAGCACCAATCACCACAATCCATCGCCAATTCAGGCGATAGTCATATAAAACCACACTCAAACATACACTTACATCATCATCGCCGCCGCCTCCACTAACATCATCAACCCAGGGGAGAAACGACCCCTAACCATTACCATATAACCCCAGAATACGCACCACTAAGTTCCATTTCGTAAGACAGAGCGTTTTTAAGGACGCTGGCTCTTCAAACACATCATGGGTATAGACCCAAGCCATTTCACTTCGCTGGGTGCCACTGTGTGGGGAGACGCTGACTAGAGCGGAGCGCTTGCTGCTGGTGTTGCTGCCGTACGTTCTTGTTTGTTTGCGATGCCGCCCAAGACTAGCGGGAAGGCCGCCAAGAAGGCTGGCAAGGCGCAGAAGAACATTTCGAAGGGCGACAAGAAGAAGAAGCGCAAGAGGAAGGAGAGCTATGCCATCTACATCTACAAGGTGCTGAAGCAGGTGCACCCTGACACGGGCATCTCGTCGAAGGCGATGAGCATCATGAACAGCTTCGTGAACGACATTTTCGAGCGCATCGCGGCCGAGGCGTCTCGCCTGGCGCACTACAACAAGCGCTCGACCATCACGTCCCGCGAGATCCAGACCGCTGTGCGGCTGTTGCTGCCTGGCGAGCTGGCCAAGCACGCCGTGAGCGAGGGCACGAAGGCGGTGACCAAGTACACGAGCTCCAAGTAAGGAGGTGGCTCTGGAATGGAAGGAGATCCTCCGTTGCGAGAGCGGCAAAACGGCCCTTTTCAGGGCCACCAAATGGCCTTTGCGGGAAGGGCGGAATTGTTGTTGTTGTTGTTTTTGTTTTGTTTTGTGTGTGAGTGGGTGGACGGTGGCAATAGCTACCGCTTTGGTTGCGACGCGACGGGGTGGGGTGGCCGATGCGATGAATAATTTGATTGTTTATGGGGCGCGTCGCGTGTCGCGTGTTGCGGGGTGCGGCCACGGTGTGACGTGGAATGGAGGCACGTGCGCACAAGTCGTTGTCTGCGAGGGGGGGGGGGGAAGTGCGATCGGTGATGTGCCCTTTGGATGGAGGTGCCGGTTAGTTACGTGACGGGTGGAAACGACACGCGATTGTTGGGAATGTCAGTGTGTAACGACGGCCGTTTGCGGGTCGGTTTGCACGCCATATATGGCGAGGGTGAAATGTGTCTGTAAATGCAGCGTGGAGGCGTGTGAGTGACGTTTAAATGTGAACGCGCATTGAGACACACCACTGTGTATTGCATTGTACGGGCGACACGCACGATGATATGTACCTTTCCCCCGACTCTGATTTCGATAGTCGTGTCTGACCGACTGTGTCTGCTTGTGTGCGTACGACGCACGCACACCGACGTCGTCATTGAAGATGCATGCTCGCGTGTCCAGTGCAGTACAGTAGAGTAAGCGCGACGCTAGAAGACGACGGTCGCTTTGGCGAATGTGCGTACACGTGTTTGTGTGTATGTCGGTGATGTGGTCCGATCCGTCGCCTCTGGGAAACTGTCGATCGGCGCGGTACACCGGACGTCTTGAACACCCGTCATACCGTCATACCGTCATACCGTTGGTACACCGTCGCGCTGAGAACGGTTACCGAAAGGTGAACGAACCTCTGATCGGTCGAATGTCTGGGCAGAACGTGAGGAGAGAATGGTGGAGGAAAGGACAGAGGGGAAAAAACAAATATATATATAGAGAGAGAGAGAGAGAGAGAGAGAGAGAGAAAACGGAAAAAAAACCAAACAAAACGGAGAAACGCAGTGTAGAGCAACGGAACGTTCCCGTGTCGGAGGTGTATTGTAGCCGCACTGAAATGCGCGTAACGGCGCGGCGGCAAG
This sequence comes from Schistocerca cancellata, assembly GCF_023864275.1. Lineage (NCBI taxonomy): Eukaryota > Metazoa > Arthropoda > Insecta > Orthoptera > Acrididae > Schistocerca > Schistocerca cancellata. Next base: position 256,005 of record NW_026047172.1, read on the forward strand.
TGTCTGCCGTGGTGAACGTTACCTTTGACGGCTGAATTGTGCGTTGCGTTGCTTTGCTTTCCCGGATGTGTATGTAACGTAACGTTCGTTGAGATGGTTCTGAGGAAGAATGTACGACAGTGCCCGTGCCGTCTATGTTCGTGTGCAAAGCCATTGTGTGTGTGTGTGTGTGTGTGTGTGTGTTGTTTTGAGAATTGCGTCCGGGAATGGCGGTGGGCGTGCCCTGCATGTGGCCCGGAAGGCTGTTCGTTTCGCGGTAGTGTGTGGACAGGGGAGGGGCACGCGTAACGCTGCTGGCATGGCATGGCATGGCATTCGGGAGATGGGAGGGGGCAAACGAAGAAAACAAGACGCGGAGGCTATAAAGACGGGGAGGGGCGCGGTGTGGGTGGCTTGCGCTGCGCTCGGCTGGCGCGTGCGGCGTTGTTTTTGTGCAAAAGAAGAGAAAACGAATGGGTTGCCGGGAGGGGGCCGTTGTGGTGTAGCCGCAGACGCGGCTGTCAGTGAACGTGGTGAGACCGAGGGATGCGGGAGGGGCGGGGGCGGGGAAGACGCTAGAAGAAGGAGAAAAACGCTGCTGCAACCAACATAAAATGAGGCCCTTTGTAACCTGCCAGCAACAAAACAACAACAAAAAAAAAAAAAGGCGTCTATCAACATTGAATGTAAATGGAAATGGACCCAAGTGTAACCTCCCCGCACAAATAGTCGTAAGTAAGTGAGTGAGTGAGTGAGTGAGTGAGTGAGTGAGTGAATGATGATAAAAATGTGCCAGAATGTTGTTAACGTCCCTAGAAAATGAACGAACGAAGATTGATGAGAAACGCGCGATAATATGATGAATGGAAATAATGAACCATGAACATCTCAACAGACATAATTGAAAACCCGATAAACGTTGTAAGGGCAGCGCTGGCTGACCTTCGGCCCTGTGTATTCTGAAACGCCCCCCTTTGAACAACAATGTATACAAAACTGTGCTTAAACTGACACACAATATTTTGAGCGCAACGCAATCTGACTATCAAAGATCCCTGCAAAAGAATGGCCCTGAGTAACATTAAAGTACACCTGTCGGAAATCACTTACCTCACAAAAATCTTCATTACTCGAACTACTGCAATACAGCGAGCACCACTGCTGCCAGCTAAATAAGAGATTCCAAACTACGGAGGGCACTAACTACCGATAGGGATAGTTAGCAAAGTAAAGATGTTTAATAGAGAACAACAAACAATGTATTTACCCTTAATATCATCACCAGTCATAATATATGTAATTTGAAACGTCCGCCATCTCTGTCCTCACATGCACCAGTGCTGGCGGCTCACCCCTAACTGCGCAACGCTACGCGCTGTTCACATCCAGCTATAGCAGTTCATGACAACAACAATGCAAACTAGCCACAGACTGCACACAGCACAGGCAGTGATTTTCACGCGGAGCGCTACGTGGCATTACCAATATAAAAATCTAAACAAACAGCGTACGTACAAATTAGAATAAAAAGAGCAAAAGATCGTTACGTCAAAAAAAAAAAAAAAAAAAACAAAAAAGACAAAAGAGAAAAAACAAACTGCATCTATATGTGCTCTTAACTGTAGATACCTGTACACAGCGTCGTGCAATGAATGCCGGCTCACATTTAATTTTGATTGTTGGAGGAAATGCGTAGGAAATATTATTTAAATGGAAATGAATGGTTGTACTTTAAAAAAGTTTGTTTGGAAACAAAGTATTATTGGGGCATTTTGTTGTGAAGAAAATAGTTACAATTGACATACAGTATTAGATTTGCGCAATGCAGCTTCATTACCTTACCTGTAATAACAGTATGCATCGTCCCGAACGGAGACCAGAGTCGCGAGAAGAGCACGCCGCCGCCCGCTCAGTACAACCGTCCACTCGCTAATACTGTCGACTGACTACTACCTCTCCCGACCCGCCACATATAGATGACAACTGTTCCTGCCGACCCGCTACGTGCTACTAGTGTCGTGTGGCGCAGACTAGCGACGATAAGAAACGCTCTGGTCAGAGATTGTGTCGTGCCTCGCCATCGCTGGTAATGAGTACATACGTGTTTCAGCGCGCGTACCGGAAGACGCAGTGCGGAGCCAGAGACTGTGTTGTCGAGGCCGTCGACGCAGTGCATGTCGGTCGGTCGAGTGCGTGCGGGAGGGCAGAGAGGCAGCGTCGGCACGGAGATGCACGCACGGGGGCTGCGGCGTGGCGCGTTTGCGGTAGGCGCCTTTGGTGGCAACGGCCGGGACAAGCAGCGGTGTATGGTGTGGTGCGGGCCGGACAGGGGCGGAGGAGGAGGAGGAGGCGGCGCGACGATGGCATTGGGGCGGAAACGGGGACGGGGACGGCGACGGCGGATGTTGAGAGGCGTCACGCGCGGACCGACACAGACGCACAGATAGATAGGTAGGAAGAAGAAGAAGGGGCGGCTGGTGAGTGAGTGCAATTTAGGCGGTAGACACAAGAGGTCGGCACGGCATTTGCGTGATGTGGCGTTGTGACGGGGTGTGCTCGCTTGCCTCGTTTTGTTGATGCGCGCAGGAAGATGTGCAGAGCAGCGGCGGGCGGCTCGGCTCGGTTCGGTTTGGCCCGGCGGGCCGCGCTGTTGTCGCGGACGTGAGCGCCCCCTGGCGGGTGGCCGGAGGCGGCGCGGCGTGTTGGACGTGTGGCTGGCGGCAGTGCACAATTGCGAGTGGCTGGCGGTGTGGCGGTTGGCGCGTCGGGCGGCCGAGAGAGAGGAGAGGTATGTGTTTGCGGGCGCCTTTGCTGCGCGGCGTCGTGCAGGGCGGGCGGGCGGGCGCCTGTCGACTGTGTGTGTGTGTGTGTGTGTGTGTGTGTGGCGAATTGGCGGCGTTGTGCTCCGGCCGAAGGCGTCTGGAGAGGAGAGTTGGTCGTGATGTCATGTCGCGCCGTGTCATGTTTGCGAAACGGCTGCCGAGAGGTGTGGTGGTAGCGAGCCGGTCGGTGTCGGTGCGATGGGAATGTGCGTTTGGCGGTTTCGGTGTGCTTTTTGCGGCGTGAGAGTGGGGCGGGCGGGCAGGCTTGCTGTTGTTGGTTCCTTGTGTCTTGTGTGTAGCTTGATGGCAACGTGGAAGGGCGCCGGTTTCGAGCCGTGCGTGTGGTTGTCGACGTTGACTGGTTGGGGTGTGCCGTTGCACGTGCATGTTTGGGTCGTTGGTGTGGTTTTGGCTGGCTGGCTGGCTGGCTGGCTGTGTGTGTGTACGACGGGAAGGGGGAGGCGGCGGTGGATAGTGCAGTAGTTGTGTCGTTGGCACGGGCGTCGGGTGCGGCTGTGCGTAGTGGCGGAAAGGTGTCGGTTGCGGGAAGCGAGGCCGTCGTTGGCGGTGTCGCGTGCCTTCGTGAATCGAGTGGGGGCGGGGAAAGGAGCAGCGTGCCGCTGCGTCGTGGCCGTTAGCCAGAGGCTGTGCTTTGATAGTTTTGTGGACGGTTCGTGCGAGGCGATTTGTTGCCTGCCCTATGTTTGTTTGTTTGTTGTTTTGGAGACGACGACTGGTTGGTGGCGTGCGCGCGAGCGAAGTGGCGGTGTGCGTTTCCCGTGTCGACTGCCGGCCGGCGACAGGTGCGCCGTCGGTGGGGTGGGTGGCCGGCACAAGTAGGGGCGGCGGCGTCGTTGCGGTGTGTTTGTGTTGTCGGCGACAGCTGTTTGTGCGGTGCGTGTGAATGGTGGTGCAAACGTGTGCTGGCGTTGAGGCTGCGACCGCGGCGTGTTGTTGGTTGATGTTGAACAGCGGCTGTGTGCGGTGGTGGTGTTGCCGCACGTGCATCCGGCCCGGCGCGGAAAGCGCAGTTGCGGCGGCCCTTCGGTGCCAGCCACGTCGCGTGAGCGGCGGGTTGCTCTGGTCGACACGTGGTGCTCTGGTTTGTTGTTTGGTGCCCTTTGGCCGGTGGGTGGTCCGTGTGTCTCGGTATCTGGTCGTGGTCGTGCTGCCCGTTTGTCGGCGTTGTCCTGTGGCTTCGCTTTTGTTTTTGCGGCGTGCCGACGACCCGACGCGACCTTTACACCCAAAGTGTGGCGCCCGAAGGTGAACCAACGTCGTAATCCGACCTGGGCGCTTAAGCTCTAAGCCTAAGCTGAGCGAACCGAACCTGTAGCGTTGCGTAGCGTGAGGTGCGGTGAGGTCAGCCTCAGCGCCAAGTAAGCCAAGCTGTCCGGCCGTGAGGTGGGTGGGTAGGTAGGTGCGGCTGCTGCGGCCACCTGACGCCCGACGTGTGTTTGAATGCTTAACCTAAGTTTGAGGCTTAACCTAACCCAAGTGGCCTTAACCTAACCTAACCTAACCTAACCTCTGACGCCCGACGTGTGTTTGAATGCTTAACCTAAGTTTGACGCTTAACCTAACACCGACCCTTAACCTAACCGAGGTGCCCCTAACCTAACCTTAATGTAACGTAACCTAACCTAACCTCTGACGCCTGACGTGTGTTTTGAATGCTTAACCTAACCCAAGTGCCCTTAACCTAACCCACGTCCACCGAACCTAACCGAGACGTGTGAACCTAATGTCTAACTCGTAACGCGTGATGTTGGCTGTCGTGTGTGCTGACGGCAGATTGGGTTGGTCTGTAGTTGCGGATTTCGGGTTTGCCTCGGGCGAGGGGTTGGCTCGTAAGCGGCGAGGGGCGCTCCGGCGGAGCATGTTGCTTTGCAGGCGGCGCCCGTTTTTGCGGCGGGCACAATTGAAATTGTTGGGAAACGAACGAAAGGGCTGTGAATGTTGGCGGGCGAGAGGAGGAGGACGTGGCCCGACGGCTGCGGGCCGATCGGGAAACGGTGGGAGGGCGATGGGGCGGCGGAGGTGCGTTTGCACGGCCGTCATCGCCGCACGCCTCCGCTTGTGTGGCTGTGGCGCCGGCCGCGCTGGCCGGGCTGCCGCGGCGACGGTGCGGGGCTTTTGCCGAAGGTTTGGCCATTGTGGCCGGTCGCCGGCTGGGGCTGTGGGGGCGGCATTTGGGCGTGGGCGGCGATTCTCGGCGGGCCGACCCAGGCTGTAGCGCGCGGTGGCTGCAGTTTGGCCGTGGTTTGCGGCGCTGCCGTGGCGACTGGTTGGCGACTGTGGTGTGGCTGTGTGTAGCCCCATCCTCGGTGGTTTGAAAGGCGCGGGTGGTTGTGGCGCAGGTGTGGGGCTGCTCCGCACAGGCTGTCGGACGTTGGGCGGTAGCAAGCGCGGGAGGCGCGGCGCGGCGGCGCGCAGAGTGGCGGCCGCTCTCTCGGCCGTCCGCGCCCGCCCGCGACACTGGCTGGGCCTGTGCGTCGAGGCGCATCGGTCTCCGAGCAGCGGTCGCTGTGTGACGTTCACTAAGGGGCGGCGTTATTACTTCGCACCTTGTGATCGTAGCGCGAAATTGTCGTGTTGTCAGGGTGACAGGGCGCAATAGGAACAGGAGAACGTCCCTGGAATAGCCGCGAAGAAGGCAAAGTCTGCGTCGTCTGCGAAGAAGCCGCGCGCCAAGCCTGCGCACCCGCGCACCTCTGAGATGGTGACGGCCGCCATCAAGAGTCTGAAGGAGCGCGGCGGATCGTCGCTGCAGGCGATCAAGAAGTACATTGCCGCGCACTACAAGCTGGACGCGGAGAAGCTGGCGCCGTTTATCAAGAAGTACCTCAAGTCGGCCGTGGTGGCGGGCGAGCTGGTGCAGACGAAGGGGAAGGGCGCGTCCGGCTCTTTCAAGCTTGCCGGCGCCGGCGGCGGGGCGGCTGAGGGCGGCAAGGCTCGTGCTGGCGGTGCCAAGAAGAAGCGCGCCGCTCCGGCCAGCAAGGAGAAGAAGGGCGCCCGTGCGGCCGGCGCAAAGAAGGCTGGTGGCGTGAAGGCGGCGACTGGTCGGAAGGCGGGCGCCGCCAAGAAGGCGTCTGCGGCGTCGGCCGCTCCCGCCGGTGCGAAGAAGGCGGCTGCTGCCAAGCCGGCCAAGGCCAAGTCGCCGTCGAAGGCGAAGAAGGCCGCCAAGGTTCCGACGAAGAAGCCGAAGGCGCCGCGCCCGAAGAAGGCGACGACGCCGTCTAAGGCGAAGGCTTCGCCCAAGAAGAAGAAGTAGAGAGGAATGGGAAAGGAAGGGTTGGCGGTTGACTCCGTCGTCCGCACCCCCCGTCCCCGTCGTCTAGTGGCGCGCAACAGACGCGCGGCCCAAAACGGCCCTTCTCAGGGCCATCAAAGCACGTCGGGAAGGTTTTGATTGTCGTGTTTGTGTTGCGGTGTGGTTGTGTCGTCTGGCGTTTCTGTATGCCCGTGTGTGGATACTGTTTGCGTGCCGTGGTGGTTGGATTGCGGGGGGGGGGTCGGTGGCGGGTGCGGGCGGCGGTAGCGGTTTTGTCGTTGCGGTTGATTGTCGCCGTTTTTTTTTTTTTGGTCGCGGCCGGCCGACGGTTGGTTTTGTGTCATGTTGTTTGAATACTTTGGTTGGCCTGCCTGCCGTCTTCTCGGATGTGTCTTGTCTTGTGTGTGTGTTCTTGCAACGGGGGCGGGGGACGTTGAGATGTGGAAAGGGTCGGTGGCGTTGGACGTGCCTGGCTTTTTGTTTCGTTTTCTTTTCGAAACGAAGCGGCGGCCGGCCGTGTGGTTGACGGCGTCGGCCGATGGGTATTGTGCGCTTTGAGCGCCGCGCCGGGGAGGCATGATGTTGATTGTTGCGCGCGCCAGCAAGCTGGCAGGGGAGAGCGGCTGTGGCGGACGGACGGGAAGTGGAAGTGGTGTTTTGTCTTTGGTTCTGTGGTTGTGGGGCGAGAGGCGACCGACAAAGTTTGCTCGCGACGGAGTGATGTTAGTGGCCCTTAAAAGGGCCGTTTTGTTTGTTGCGTGCGTGGGCGGTGCCCAGCGGCTGGCGCGGTGTTTAGGCGCGCTCGCCGCGGATGCGGCGCGCGAGCTGGATGTCCTTGGGCATGATGGTGACGCGCTTGGCGTGGATTGCGCACAGGTTGGTGTCTTCGAAGAGGCCGACGAGGTAGGCCTCGCTGGCCTCCTGCAGGGCCATGACCGCGGAGCTCTGGAAGCGCAGGTCGGTCTTGAAGTCCTGGGCGATCTCGCGCACTAGGCGCTGGAATGGCAGCTTGCGGATGAGCAGCTCTGTGCTCTTCTGGTAGCGCCTGATTTCTCGCAGGGCGACGGTGCCCGGCCTGTAGCGGTGGGGCTTCTTGACGCCGCCGGTGGCGGGCGCGCTCTTCCTCGCCGCCTTGGTGGCGAGCTGTTTGCGCGGCGCCTTTCCGCCGGTGGACTTGCGGGCCGTTTGCTTTGTGCGGGCCATAGCGGTAGCGGTTAGCGGAGCGGCGTGGAGGCGAGCGAGGTGCTGCGTCGGGTGCTGCCTTGACGACACGGGCGCGCGCCAGCCACCGTGGTGCGCTTATATGCCCTCGGTTGCGCGTGGTGGGGGGAGGGCGGGCCAGAGTCTATATAGGGGGGCTGGCGCGTGCGCCGGGCGCAGACCGTAGCCGACTCGCTAGCGCCGGGTGAGGAGCCAGCCGCTGCAGCAGACGCTTTGCTTGCCTTGAGCTTTTTGAGGATTTAGAAGAGATGACTGGCCGCGGCAAGGGAGGAAAGGGGCTCGGCAAGGGTGGCGCCAAGCGGCACCGCAAGGTGTTGCGCGACAACATCCAGGGCATCACGAAGCCCGCGATCCGCCGCCTGGCTCGCAGGGGCGGCGTGAAGCGCATCTCTGGTCTGATCTACGAGGAGACCCGCGGAGTGCTGAAGGTGTTCCTGGAGAACGTGATCCGCGACGCGGTGACGTACACTGAGCACGCCAAGCGCAAGACTGTGACGGCCATGGACGTGGTGTACGCCCTGAAGAGGCAGGGGCGCACCCTGTACGGTTTCGGCGGTTAGGCGCGTCGCAGCCGGTGTGCTGTGCCGCGTTGGCCTTCCCGCGGCCGTGGGAGAGACGAAAACGGCCCTTTTCAGGGCCACCACACTGTTCGGAAATTGAAAAGTGCGAAAGAGTCTGTGTTGTTGCTGCGTGTGTTGCCTGCCTGCCTTGTTTCTTTCATTCTTCATTTCGTTTGCGTTTGACTGACGTGACGTGACTGGGAGAAAGGAAAGGAAGCGGGTCTTGTGGCTGTGTGTGTGTGTGTGTGTGTGTGTGTGTGTGTGTGTGTGTGTGTGCGTGCGCGCGCGCGCGAGAGAGGGCGTTGTGTGTGTGTTTGTTTTGTTTATCGATCGATGGAGACGCCGGGCTGTGTTGTTGTGTTGTTGTTGTTGTTGTTGTGCGAGAGGCGGTGAATATTTGCGTGGTTTTGGCTGTGTGTTTGCGGCGGCGTTGGAGTTGCCGAGGCAAGGCGTGCCCATAGGCGGCCGGATCAGCTGTTTCGTTTGTATGGGGCGCGCGGGAGTGGAGGGCGGTGTGTCGACACGCTCGTTTAACAGTTGGTGATTATTGCTGTCGTTGTCGTTTGGAAGGCGACTGTGCGTGCGTGGAGGTGCTTGAGGCAAACGAAAAACAAAAGAGAAACGTGTGTGTGGCCACACGGGCTGTGGACGACAAGATGGCGGCGGCTCTTCTTGTTGTTCTTCTCTCTTTCCTTTAGTCCTCTACCGTTAGAGGGGGAGTTGGTGGAGGTTATTGTCGCCTGTGGACATTTGCTCCTCTTTTCTGTGTGTTGTTCTTATCTTTGGTAGTGTGCTTTTTCGGACGTTGCTGTTTGTTGAGAGTGATTATGTGTTCTGTTTGTGCTACTGCTGGAGTAGCGACTCGGGTCTTGCACATCTGTCCCTGTGGTGTTCATATTGCCCAAGGGTCAAGACGTAATAGTCATTTTCTGAATTCCGCGCGGTGGCGTAGAACGCTTGTGCCAGGGCGCGGAATCGTGTTGTGGGTGGTTGTAGGCAGGTCTGCCGCGGGGACGTGTAAGGCCCGTCGTAGAGCGCTCTGCTTTGGACCCTTCTGTAGGCGATGCATCGTCGACCTGGCTGCATAGCCCCTATAGAGGGCGCGCATATTTCCAGTATCGCTACCCCTGTTGCGGGGTCGAGGGAACAGGGGTACAGGATCTGCATCCTGGCGTGAGCGTTTGTGCCAAGTTGCCCTATGTGACACTTCGATGTCAGGCGTGACACCGAGGTACCTCGCAGAATATCTGCCCCTGCAATCGTAGCAGTTGGTATGGTCTTCTTGCCGGCGGCGGCTGTGGAAGTGAAGTTAAGTTAAAGTAAAGTAAAGTAAAGCAAAGCGCGGCGAGGACGACTGAAATTTTGCTTTGGACGTAGGTTTGTGTGGTGGCCCTGAAAAGGGCCGATTGTTGTGAGCCGAGCCGGGCCGGCAAAGCGCGTTGCGTGCAGGGGAGCACGCAGCGCTGCTGGGCGGCGGGTCCGCGTGCCGATTGCCTGGCCTCTCTGTTTAGGCCTTCTTCTCGGTCTTCTTTGGCAGCAGGACGGCCTGGATGTTGGGCAGGACACCACCCTGTGCGATGGTGACGCCCGACAGGAGCTTGTTGAGCTCCTCGTCGTTGCGGATGGCAAGCTGCAGGTGGCGCGGGATGATGCGCGTCTTCTTGTTGTCGCGGGCCGCGTTTCCGGCCAGCTCGAGCACCTCAGCCGCGAGGTACTCCATGACGGCGGCGAGGTAGACGGGCGCCCCGGCGCCGACGCGCTCGGCGTAGTTTCCCTTGCGCAGGAGGCGGTGGATTCTGCCGACCGGGAACTGGAGCCCGGCCCTGCTTGAGCGGGACTTTGACTTGCCCTTGACTTTGCCTCCCTTTCCGCGTCCGGACATGGCGATGCGCTGTGGTGTAAAAAAACGAGACGAGACGAAGGACGGTGCGAGCCGCAGCGAGTCGAGCAGCGGAGTGGCGGCGCCGCCAGGGGTGGGGGTCCTTTATGCTCTCGGGTGCGGCGGCCGGTTGCGCTCGCGGCCCATTGGTCGGCGGCCGCAACGGGGCGAGCTGGTAAAGGTGCGGCGGCGGGGCGCGCTGGGTGCCACTGTGTGGGGAGACGCTGACTAGAGCGGAGCGCTTGCTGCTGGTGTTGCTGCCGTACGTTCTTGTTTGTTTGCGATGCCGCCCAAGACTAGCGGGAAGGCCGCCAAGAAGGCTGGCAAGGCGCAGAAGAACATTTCGAAGGGCGACAAGAAGAAGAAGCGCAAGAGGAAGGAGAGCTATGCCATCTACATCTACAAGGTGCTGAAGCAGGTGCACCCTGACACGGGCATCTCGTCGAAGGCGATGAGCATCATGAACAGCTTCGTGAACGACATTTTCGAGCGCATCGCGGCCGAGGCGTCTCGCCTGGCGCACTACAACAAGCGCTCGACCATCACGTCCCGCGAGATCCAGACCGCTGTGCGGCTGTTGCTGCCTGGCGAGCTGGCCAAGCACGCCGTGAGCGAGGGCACGAAGGCGGTGACCAAGTACACGAGCTCCAAGTAAGGAGGTGGCTCTGGAATGGAAGGAGATCCTCCGTTGCGAGAGCGGCAAAACGGCCCTTTTCAGGGCCACCAAATGGCCTTTGCGGGAAGGGCGGAATTGTTGTTGTTGTTGTTTTTGTTTTGTTTTGTGTGTGAGTGGGTGGACGGTGGCAATAGCTACCGCTTTGGTTGCGACGCGACGGGGTGGGGTGGCCGATGCGATGAATAATTTGATTGTTTATGGGGCGCGTCGCGTGTCGCGTGTTGCGGGGTGCGGCCACGGTGTGACGTGGAATGGAGGCACGTGCGCACAAGTCGTTGTCTGCGAGGGGGGGGGGGGGAAGTGCGATCGGTGATGTGCCCTTTGGATGGAGGTGCCGGTTAGTTACGTGACGGGTGGAAACGACACGCGATTGTTGGGAATGTCAGTGTGTAACGACGGCCGTTTGCGGGTCGGTTTGCACGCCATATATGGCGAGGGTGAAATGTGTCTGTAAATGCAGCGTGGAGGCGTGTGAGTGACGTTTAAATGTGAACGCGCATTGAGACACACCACTGTGTATTGCATTGTACGGGCGACACGCACGATGATATGTACCTTTCCCCCGACTCTGATTTCGATAGTCGTGTCTGACCGACTGTGTCTGCTTGTGTGCGTACGACGCACGCACACCGACGTCGTCATTGAAGATGCATGCTCGCGTGTCCAGTGCAGTACAGTAGAGTAAGCGCGACGCTAGAAGACGACGGTCGCTTTGGCGAATGTGCGTACACGTGTTTGTGTGTATGTCGGTGATGTGGTCCGATCCGTCGCCTCTGGGAAACTGTCGATCGGCGCGGTACACCGGACGTCTTGAACACCCGTCATACCGTCATACCGTCATACCGTTGGTACACCGTCGCGCTGAGAACGGTTACCGAAAGGTGAACGAACCTCTGATCGGTCGAATGTCTGGGCAGAACGTGAGGAGAGAATGGTGGAGGAAAGGACAGAGGGGAAAAAACAAATATATATATAGAGAGAGAGAGAGAGAGAGAGAGAGAGAGAGAGAGAGAGAAACGGAAAAAAAACCAAACAAAACGGAGAAACGCAGTGTAGAGCAACGGAACGTTCCCGTGTCGGAGGTGTATTGTAGCCGCACTGAAATGCGCGTAACGGCGCGGCGGCAAGTGTCTGCCGTGGTGAACGTTACCTTTGACGGCTGAATTGTGCGTTGCGTTGCTTTGCTTTCCCGGATGTGTATGTAACGTAACGTTCGTTGAGATGGTTCTGAGGAAGAATGTACGACAGTGCCCGTGCCGTCTATGTTCGTGTGCAAAGCCATTGTGTGTGTGTGTGTGTGTGTGTGTGTTGTTTTGAGAATTGCGTCCGGGAATGGCGGTGGGCGTGCCCTGCATGTGGCCCGGAAGGCTGTTCGTTTCGCGGTAGTGTGTGGACAGGGGAGGGGCACGCGTAACGCTGCTGGCATGGCATGGCATGGCATTCGGGAGATGGGAGGGGGCAAACGAAGAAAACAAGACGCGGAGGCTATAAAGACGGGGAGGGGCGCGGTGTGGGTGGCTTGCGCTGCGCTCGGCTGGCGCGTGCGGCGTTGTTTTTGTGCAAAAGAAGAGAAAACGAATGGGTTGCCGGGAGGGGGCCGTTGTGGTGTAGCCGCAGACGCGGCTGTCAGTGAACGTGGTGAGACCGAGGGATGCGGGAGGGGCGGGGGCGGGGAAGACGCTAGAAGAAGGAGGAGAAAAACGCTGCTGCAACAACATAAAATGAGGCCCTTTGTAACCTGCCAGCAACAAAACAACAACAAAAAAAAAAAAAGGCGTCTATCAACATTGAATGTAAATGGAAATGGACCCAAGTGTAACCTCCCCGCACAAATAGTCGTAAGTAAGTGAGTGAGTGAGTGAGTGAGTGAGTGAGTGAGTGAATGATGATAAAAATGTGCCAGAATGTTGTTAACGTCCCTAGAAAATGAACGAACGAAGATTGATGAGAAACGCGCGATAATATGATGAATGGAAATAATGAACCATGAACATCTCAACAGACATAATTGAAAACCCGATAAACGTTGTAAGGGCAGCGCTGGCTGACCTTCGGCCCTGTGTATTCTGAAACGCCCCCCTTTGAACAACAATGTATACAAAACTGTGCTTAAACTGACACACAATATTTTGAGCGCAACGCAATCTGACTATCAAAGATCCCTGCAAAAGAATGGCCCTGAGTAACATTAAAGTACACCTGTCGGAAATCACTTACCTCACAAAAATCTTCATTACTCGAACTACTGCAATACAGCGAGCACCACTGCTGCCAGCTAAATAAGAGATTCCAAACTACGGAGGGCACTAACTACCGATAGGGATAGTTAGCAAAGTAAAGATGTTTAATAGAGAACAACAAACAATGTATTTACCCTTAATATCATCACCAGTCATAATATATGTAATTTGAAACGTCCGCCATCTCTGTCCTCACATGCACCAGTGCTGGCGGCTCACCCCTAACTGCGCAACGCTACGCGCTGTTCACATCCAGCTATAGCAGTTCATGACAACAACAATGCAAACTAGCCACAGACTGCACACAGCACAGGCAGTGATTTTCACGCGGAGCGCTACGTGGCATTACCAATATAAAAATCTAAACAAACAGCGTACGTACAAATTAGAATAAAAAGAGCAAAAGATCGTTACGTCAAAAAAAAAAAAAAAAAAAACAAAAAAGACAAAAGAGAAAAAACAAACTGCATCTATATGTGCTCTTAACTGTAGATACCTGTACACAGCGTCGTGCAATGAATGCCGGCTCACATTTAATTTTGATTGTTGGAGGAAATGCGTAGGAAATATTATTTAAATGGAAATGAATGGTTGTACTTTAAAAAAGTTTGTTTGGAAACAAAGTATTATTGGGGCATTTTGTTGTGAAGAAAATAGTTACAATTGACATACAGTATTAGATTTGCGCAATGCAGCTTCATTACCTTACCTGTAATAACAGTATGCATCGTCCCGAACGGAGACCAGAGTCGCGAGAAGAGCACGCCGCCGCCCGCTCAGTACAACCGTCCACTCGCTAATACTGTCGACTGACTACTACCTCTCCCGACCCGCCACATATAGATGACAACTGTTCCTGCCGACCCGCTACGTGCTACTAGTGTCGTGTGGCGCAGACTAGCGACGATAAGAAACGCTCTGGTCAGAGATTGTGTCGTGCCTCGCCATCGCTGGTAATGAGTACATACGTGTTTCAGCGCGCGTACCGGAAGACGCAGTGCGGAGCCAGAGACTGTGTTGTCGAGGCCGTCGACGCAGTGCATGTCGGTCGGTCGAGTGCGTGCGGGAGGGCAGAGAGGCAGCGTCGGCACGGAGATGCACGCACGGGGGCTGCGGCGTGGCGCGTTTGCGGTAGGCGCCTTTGGTGGCAACGGCCGGGACAAGCAGCGGTGTATGGTGTGGTGCGGGCCGGACAGGGGCGGAGGAGGAGGAGGAGGCGGCGCGACGATGGCATTGGGGCGGAAACGGGGACGGGGACGGCGACGGCGGATGTTGAGAGGCGTCACGCGCGGACCGACACAGACGCACAGATAGATAGGTAGGAAGAAGAAGAAGGGGCGGCTGGTGAGTGAGTGCAATTTAGGCGGTAGACACAAGAGGTCGGCACGGCATTTGCGTGATGTGGCGTTGTGACGGGGTGTGCTCGCTTGCCTCGTTTTGTTGATGCGCGCAGGAAGATGTGCAGAGCAGCGGCGGGCGGCTCGGCTCGGTTCGGTTTGGCCCGGCGGGCCGCGCTGTTGTCGCGGACGTGAGCGCCCCCTGGCGGGTGGCCGGAGGCGGCGCGGCGTGTTGGACGTGTGGCTGGCGGCAGTGCACAATTGCGAGTGGCTGGCGGTGTGGCGGTTGGCGCGTCGGGCGGCCGAGAGAGAGGAGAGGTATGTGTTTGCGGGCGCCTTTGCTGCGCGGCGTCGTGCAGGGCGGGCGGGCGGGCGCCTGTCGACTGTGTGTGTGTGTGTGTGTGTGTGTGTGTGGCGAATTGGCGGCGTTGTGCTCCGGCCGAAGGCGTCTGGAGAGGAGAGTTGGTCGTGATGTCATGTCGCGCCGTGTCATGTTTGCGAAACGGCTGCCGAGAGGTGTGGTGGTAGCGAGCCGGTCGGTGTCGGTGCGATGGGAATGTGCGTTTGGCGGTTTCGGTGTGCTTTTTGCGGCGTGAGAGTGGGGCGGGCGGGCAGGCTTGCTGTTGTTGGTTCCTTGTGTCTTGTGTGTAGCTTGATGGCAACGTGGAAGGGCGCCGGTTTCGAGCCGTGCGTGTGGTTGTCGACGTTGACTGGTTGGGGTGTGCCGTTGCACGTGCATGTTTGGGTCGTTGGTGTGGTTTTGGCTGGCTGGCTGGCTGGCTGGCTGTGTGTGTGTACGACGGGAAGGGGGAGGCGGCGGTGGATAGTGCAGTAGTTGTGTCGTTGGCACGGGCGTCGGGTGCGGCTGTGCGTAGTGGCGGAAAGGTGTCGGTTGCGGGAAGCGAGGCCGTCGTTGGCGGTGTCGCGTGCCTTCGTGAATCGAGTGGGGGCGGGGAAAGGAGCAGCGTGCCGCTGCGTCGTGGCCGTTAGCCAGAGGCTGTGCTTTGATAGTTTTGTGGACGGTTCGTGCGAGGCGATTTGTTGCCTGCCCTATGTTTGTTTGTTTGTTGTTTTGGAGACGACGACTGGTTGGTGGCGTGCGCGCGAGCGAAGTGGCGGTGTGCGTTTCCCGTGTCGACTGCCGGCCGGCGACAGGTGCGCCGTCGGTGGGGTGGGTGGCCGGCACAAGTAGGGGCGGCGGCGTCGTTGCGGTGTGTTTGTGTTGTCGGCGACAGCTGTTTGTGCGGTGCGTGTGAATGGTGGTGCAAACGTGTGCTGGCGTTGAGGCTGCGACCGCGGCGTGTTGTTGGTTGATGTTGAACAGCGGCTGTGTGCGGTGGTGGTGTTGCCGCACGTGCATCCGGCCCGGCGCGGAAAGCGCAGTTGCGGCGGCCCTTCGGTGCCAGCCACGTCGCGTGAGCGGCGGGTTGCTCTGGTCGACACGTGGTGCTCTGGTTTGTTGTTTGGTGCCCTTTGGCCGGTGGGTGGTCCGTGTGTCTCGGTATCTGGTCGTGGTCGTGCTGCCCGTTTGTCGGCGTTGTCCTGTGGCTTCGCTTTTGTTTTTGCGGCGTGCCGACGACCCGACGCGACCTTTACACCCAAAGTGTGGCGCCCGAAGGTGAACCAACGTCGTAATCCGACCTGGGCGCTTAAGCTCTAAGCCTAAGCTGAGCGAACCGAACCTGTAGCGTTGCGTAGCGTGAGGTGCGGTGAGGTCAGCCTCAGCGCCAAGTAAGCCAAGCTGTCCGGCCGTGAGGTGGGTGGGTAGGTAGGTGCGGCTGCTGCGGCCACCTGACGCCCGACGTGTGTTTGAATGCTTAACCTAAGTTTGAGGCTTAACCTAACCCAAGTGGCCTTAACCTAACCTAACCTAACCTAACCTCTGACGCCCGACGTGTGTTTGAATGCTTAACCTAAGTTTGACGCTTAACCTAACACCGACCCTTAACCTAACCGAGGTGCCCCTAACCTAACCTTAATGTAACGTAACCTAACCTAACCTCTGACGCCTGACGTGTGTTTTGAATGCTTAACCTAACCCAAGTGCCCTTAACCTAACCCACGTCCACCGAACCTAACCGAGACGTGTGAACCTAATGTCTAACTCGTAACGCGTGATGTTGGCTGTCGTGTGTGCTGACGGCAGATTGGGTTGGTCTGTAGTTGCGGATTTCGGGTTTGCCTCGGGCGAGGGGTTGGCTCGTGCGGCGAGGGGCGCTCCGGCGGAGCATGTTGCTTTGCAGGCGGCGCCCGTTTTTGCGGCGGGCACAATTGAAATTGTTGGGAAACGAACGAAAGGGCTGTGAATGTTGGCGGGCGAGAGGAGGAGGACGTGGCCCGACGGCTGCGGGCCGATCGGGAAACGGTGGGAGGGCGATGGGGCGGCGGAGGTGCGTTTGCACGGCCGTCATCGCCGCACGCCTCCGCTTGTGTGGCTGTGGCGCCGGCCGCGCTGGCCGGGCTGCCGCGGCGACGGTGCGGGGCTTTTGCCGAAGGTTTGGCCATTGTGGCCGGTCGCCGGCTGGGGCTGTGGGGGCGGCATTTGGGCGTGGGCGGCGATTCTCGGCGGGCCGACCCAGGCTGTAGCGCGCGGTGGCTGCAGTTTGGCCGTGGTTTGCGGCGCTGCCGTGGCGACTGGTTGGCGACTGTGGTGTGGCTGTGTGTAGCCCCATCCTCGGTGGTTTGAAAGGCGCGGGTGGTTGTGGCGCAGGTGTGGGGCTGCTCCGCACAGGCTGTCGGACGTTGGGCGGTAGCAAGCGCGGGAGGCGCGGCGCGGCGGCGCGCAGAGTGGCGGCCGCTCTCTCGGCCGTCCGCGCCCGCCCGCGACACTGGCTGGGCCTGTGCGTCGAGGCGGCTATTCCTCTGCTGTGCGCTCCGCTCGCTGCGTGTCTCCTCTCGCTCTCGCTGCTCGCTGTGTGTTAACGCGCGTCGTCGAAATGGCAGATCAGGCGGCTACGAACGAGACTGCTGCGGCACCCGCCGCCACCGGCACTACGAAGAAGGCAAAGTCTGCGTCGTCTGCGAAGAAGCCGCGCGCCAAGCCTGCGCACCCGCGCACCTCTGAGATGGTGACGGCCGCCATCAAGAGTCTGAAGGAGCGCGGCGGATCGTCGCTGCAGGCGATCAAGAAGTACATTGCCGCGCACTACAAGCTGGACGCGGAGAAGCTGGCGCCGTTTATCAAGAAGTACCTCAAGTCGGCCGTGGTGGCGGGCGAGCTGGTGCAGACGAAGGGGAAGGGCGCGTCCGGCTCTTTCAAGCTTGCCGGCGCCGGCGGCGGGGCGGCTGAGGGCGGCAAGGCTCGTGCTGGCGGTGCCAAGAAGAAGCGCGCCGCTCCGGCCAGCAAGGAGAAGAAGGGCGCCCGTGCGGCCGGCGCAAAGAAGGCTGGTGGCGTGAAGGCGGCGACTGGTCGGAAGGCGGGCGCCGCCAAGAAGGCGTCTGCGGCGTCGGCCGCTCCCGCCGGTGCGAAGAAGGCGGCTGCTGCCAAGCCGGCCAAGGCCAAGTCGCCGTCGAAGGCGAAGAAGGCCGCCAAGGTTCCGACGAAGAAGCCGAAGGCGCCGCGCCCGAAGAAGGCGACGACGCCGTCTAAGGCGAAGGCTTCGCCCAAGAAGAAGAAGTAGAGAGGAATGGGAAAGGAAGGGTTGGCGGTTGACTCCGTCGTCCGCACCCCCCGTCCCCGTCGTCTAGTGGCGCGCAACAGACGCGCGGCCCAAAACGGCCCTTCTCAGGGCCATCAAAGCACGTCGGGAAGGTTTTGATTGTCGTGTTTGTGTTGCGGTGTGGTTGTGTCGTCTGGCGTTTCTGTATGCCCGTGTGTGGATACTGTTTGCGTGCCGTGGTGGTTGGATTGCGGGGGGGGGGTCGGTGGCGGGTGCGGGCGGCGGTAGCGGTTTTGTCGTTGCGGTTGATTGTCGCCGTTTTTTTTTTTTGGTCGCGGCCGGCCGACGGTTGGTTTTGTGTCATGTTGTTTGAATACTTTGGTTGGCCTGCCTGCCGTCTTCTCGGATGTGTCTTGTCTTGTGTGTGTGTTCTTGCAACGGGGGCGGGGGACGTTGAGATGTGGAAAGGGTCGGTGGCGTTGGACGTGCCTGGCTTTTTGTTTCGTTTTCTTTTCGAAACGAAGCGGCGGCCGGCCGTGTGGTTGACGGCGTCGGCCGATGGGTATTGTGCGCTTTGAGCGCCGCGCCGGGGAGGCATGATGTTGATTGTTGCGCGCGCCAGCAAGCTGGCAGGGGAGAGCGGCTGTGGCGGACGGACGGGAAGTGGAAGTGGTGTTTTGTCTTTGGTTCTGTGGTTGTGGGGCGAGAGGCGACCGACAAAGTTTGCTCGCGACGGAGTGATGTTAGTGGCCCTTAAAAGGGCCGTTTTGTTTGTTGCGTGCGTGGGCGGTGCCCAGAGCGGCTGGCGCGGTGTTTAGGCGCGCTCGCCGCGGATGCGGCGCGCGAGCTGGATGTCCTTGGGCATGATGGTGACGCGCTTGGCGTGGATTGCGCACAGGTTGGTGTCTTCGAAGAGGCCGACGAGGTAGGCCTCGCTGGCCTCCTGCAGGGCCATGACCGCGGAGCTCTGGAAGCGCAGGTCGGTCTTGAAGTCCTGGGCGATCTCGCGCACTAGGCGCTGGAATGGCAGCTTGCGGATGAGCAGCTCTGTGCTCTTCTGGTAGCGCCTGATTTCTCGCAGGGCGACGGTGCCCGGCCTGTAGCGGTGGGGCTTCTTGACGCCGCCGGTGGCGGGCGCGCTCTTCCTCGCCGCCTTGGTGGCGAGCTGTTTGCGCGGCGCCTTTCCGCCGGTGGACTTGCGGGCCGTTTGCTTTGTGCGGGCCATAGCGGTAGCGGTTAGCGGAGCGGCGTGGAGGCGAGCGAGGTGCTGCGTCGGGTGCTGCCTTGACGACACGGGCGCGCGCCAGCCACCGTGGTGCGCTTATATGCCCTCGGTTGCGCGTGGTGGGGGGAGGGCGGGCCAGAGTCTATATAGGGGGGCTGGCGCGTGCGCCGGGCGCAGACCGTAGCCGACTCGCTAGCGCCGGGTGAGGAGCCAGCCGCTGCAGCAGACGCTTTGCTTGCCTTGAGCTTTTTGAGGATTTAGAAGAGATGACTGGCCGCGGCAAGGGAGGAAAGGGGCTCGGCAAGGGTGGCGCCAAGCGGCACCGCAAGGTGTTGCGCGACAACATCCAGGGCATCACGAAGCCCGCGATCCGCCGCCTGGCTCGCAGGGGCGGCGTGAAGCGCATCTCTGGTCTGATCTACGAGGAGACCCGCGGAGTGCTGAAGGTGTTCCTGGAGAACGTGATCCGCGACGCGGTGACGTACACTGAGCACGCCAAGCGCAAGACTGTGACGGCCATGGACGTGGTGTACGCCCTGAAGAGGCAGGGGCGCACCCTGTACGGTTTCGGCGGTTAGGCGCGTCGCAGCCGGTGTGCTGTGCCGCGTTGGCCTTCCCGCGGCCGTGGGAGAGACGAAAACGGCCCTTTTCAGGGCCACCACACTGTTCGGAAATTGAAAAGTGCGAAAGAGTCTGTGTTGTTGCTGCGTGTGTTGCCTGCCTGCCTTGTTTCTTTCATTCTTCATTTCGTTTGCGTTTGACTGACGTGACGTGACTGGGAGAAAGGAAAGGAAGCGGGTCTTGTGGCTGTGTGTGTGTGTGTGTGTGTGTGTGTGTGTGTGTGTGTGTGTGCGTGCGCGCGCGCGCGAGAGAGGGCGTTGTGTGTTTGTTTTGTTTATCGATCGATGGAGACGCCGGGCTGTGTGTTGTTGTTGTTGTTGTTGTTGTTGTTGTGCGAGAGGCGGTGAATATTTGCGTGGTTTTGGCTGTGTGTTTGCGGCGGCGTTGGAGTTGCCGAGGCAAGGCGTGCCCATAGGCGGCCGGATCAGCTGTTTCGTTTGTATGGGGCGCGCGGGAGTGGAGGGCGGTGTGTCGACACGCTCGTTTAACAGTTGGTGATTATTGCTGTCGTTGTCGTTTGGAAGGCGACTGTGCGTGCGTGGAGGTGCTTGAGGCAAACGAAAAACAAAAGAGAAACGTGTGTGTGGCCACACGGGCTGTGGACGACAAGATGGCGGCGGCTCTTCTTGTTGTTCTTCTCTCTTTCCTTTAGTCCTCTACCGTTAGAGGGGGAGTTGGTGGAGGTTATTGTCGCCTGTGGACATTTGCTCCTCTTTTCTGTGTGTTGTTCTTATCTTTGGTAGTGTGCTTTTTCGGACGTTGCTGTTTGTTGAGAGTGATTATGTGTTCTGTTTGTGCTACTGCTGGAGTAGCGACTCGGGTCTTGCACATCTGTCCCTGTGGTGTTCATATTGCCCAAGGGTCAAGACGTAATAGTCATTTTCTGAATTCCGCGCGGTGGCGTAGAACGCTTGTGCCAGGGCGCGGAATCGTGTTGTGGGTGGTTGTAGGCAGGTCTGCCGCGGGGACGTGTAAGGCCCGTCGTAGAGCGCTCTGCTTTGGACCCTTCTGTAGGCGATGCATCGTCGACCTGGCTGCATAGCCCCTATAGAGGGCGCGCATATTTCCAGTATCGCTACCCCTGTTGCGGGGTCGAGGGAACAGGGGTACAGGATCTGCATCCTGGCGTGAGCGTTTGTGCCAAGTTGCCCTATGTGACACTTCGATGTCAGGCGTGACACCGAGGTACCTCGCAGAATATCTGCCCCTGCAATCGTAGCAGTTGGTATGGTCTTCTTGCCGGCGGCGGCTGTGGAAGTGAAGTTAAGTTAAAGTAAAGTAAAGTAAAGCAAAGCGCGGCGAGGACGACTGAAATTTTGCTTTGGACGTAGGTTTGTGTGGTGGCCCTGAAAAGGGCCGATTGTTGTGAGCCGAGCCGGGCCGGCAAAGCGCGTTGCGTGCAGGGGAGCACGCAGCGCTGCTGGGCGGCGGGTCCGCGTGCCGATTGCCTGGCCTCTCTGTTTAGGCCTTCTTCTCGGTCTTCTTTGGCAGCAGGACGGCCTGGATGTTGGGCAGGACACCACCCTGTGCGATGGTGACGCCCGACAGGAGCTTGTTGAGCTCCTCGTCGTTGCGGATGGCAAGCTGCAGGTGGCGCGGGATGATGCGCGTCTTCTTGTTGTCGCGGGCCGCGTTTCCGGCCAGCTCGAGCACCTCAGCCGCGAGGTACTCCATGACGGCGGCGAGGTAGACGGGCGCCCCGGCGCCGACGCGCTCGGCGTAGTTTCCCTTGCGCAGGAGGCGGTGGATTCTGCCGACCGGGAACTGGAGCCCGGCCCTGCTTGAGCGGGACTTTGACTTGCCCTTGACTTTGCCTCCCTTTCCGCGTCCGGACATGGCGATGCGCTGTGGTGTAAAAAAACGAGACGAGACGAAGGACGGTGCGAGCCGCAGCGAGTCGAGCAGCGGAGTGGCGGCGCCGCCAGGGGTGGGGGTCCTTTATGCTCTCGGGTGCGGCGGCCGGTTGCGCTCGCGGCCCATTGGTCGGCGGCCGCAACGGGGCGAGCTGGTAAAGGTGCGGCGGCGGGGCGCGCACGTCACCTAGAGCAGATCACTCAATGGAGCAACATATGGAAAATAAAAATTAATGCAGACAAGACACAGGCCATCCTCTTCACAAACAAACGAACTCCGCCAGCTCGCCTGGTTGAACTCGAAGGCCGACGCATTCCTTGGTCTAGGACAGTAACCTACCTTGGTCTCACATTCGACAGTCGCCTCACGTGGAAACCCCACGTCGACGGTGTCTGCCAAAAGGCTTACGGAATGACACACAAACTCTACCCTCTGTTGAAAAGCCCCGGCCTTTCGATACAATCTAAGTTACTCATCTGGACGTCCAGTGTCCTGTCAATCCTGCTATATGGCTGTGAACTGTGGGGACTAGCAGCAGACACTCATGTTCTCCAGGCACAAATAGTTCAAAGCAAATCACTCAGGATCATATCAAACGCTCCACGTTATGTCTCCAACAACGATATCCGACGACTTCTCCACATTCCGCCACTGGTCCATCAAATTCGTCTTCGCGCCTCAAACACTCTCGCCTTCCTACAAAATTCACCACATGATCATCTCACAGTCCTTAGTCGTGCTGTTGGAGATATTCCTTACGCCCATCCGACGCTGATACTACAGCGCCGATACCGCCCCAACTGACGGTTTCACCGCAGCTGGGTCACTCCTGATCTTATAATCTGTCAACTTTTATCATTTCTACCGTCATAGACATATAACAACGCCATTTCAAACCGAATCACTCATTCTGAAGGCAGGCCTAGAGCGATCCTTCAGCACATAAGCGGACGAAAGTCCCGTCAAGTTTTGCCGTGCCGTGCCGTGCGCTGGGTGCCACTGTGTGGGGAGACGCTGACTAGAGCGGAGCGCTTGCTGCTGGTGTTGCTGCCGTACGTTCTTGTTTGTTTGCGATGCCGCCCAAGACTAGCGGGAAGGCCGCCAAGAAGGCTGGCAAGGCGCAGAAGAACATTTCGAAGGGCGACAAGAAGAAGAAGCGCAAGAGGAAGGAGAGCTATGCCATCTACATCTACAAGGTGCTGAAGCAGGTGCACCCTGACACGGGCATCTCGTCGAAGGCGATGAGCATCATGAACAGCTTCGTGAACGACATTTTCGAGCGCATCGCGGCCGAGGCGTCTCGCCTGGCGCACTACAACAAGCGCTCGACCATCACGTCCCGCGAGATCCAGACCGCTGTGCGGCTGTTGCTGCCTGGCGAGCTGGCCAAGCACGCCGTGAGCGAGGGCACGAAGGCGGTGACCAAGTACACGAGCTCCAAGTAAGGAGGTGGCTCTGGAATGGAAGGAGATCCTCCGTTGCGAGAGCGGCAAAACGGCCCTTTTCAGGGCCACCAAATGGCCTTTGCGGGAAGGGCGGAATTGTTGTTGTTGTTGTTTTTGTTTTGTTTTGTGTGTGAGTGGGTGGACGGTGGCAATAGCTACCGCTTTGGTTGCGACGCGACGGGGTGGGGTGGCCGATGCGATGAATAATTTGATTGTTTATGGGGCGCGTCGCGTGTCGCGTGTTGCGGGGTGCGGCCACGGTGTGACGTGGAATGGAGGCACGTGCGCACAAGTCGTTGTCTGCGAGGGGGGGGGGGGAAGTGCGATCGGTGATGTGCCCTTTGGATGGAGGTGCCGGTTAGTTACGTGACGGGTGGAAACGACACGCGATTGTTGGGAATGTCAGTGTGTAACGACGGCCGTTTGCGGGTCGGTTTGCACGCCATATATGGCGAGGGTGAAATGTGTCTGTAAATGCAGCGTGGAGGCGTGTGAGTGACGTTTAAATGTGAACGCGCATTGAGACACACCACTGTGTATTGCATTGTACGGGCGACACGCACGATGATATGTACCTTTCCCCCGACTCTGATTTCGATAGTCGTGTCTGACCGACTGTGTCTGCTTGTGTGCGTACGACGCACGCACACCGACGTCGTCATTGAAGATGCATGCTCGCGTGTCCAGTGCAGTACAGTAGAGTAAGCGCGACGCTAGAAGACGACGGTCGCTTTGGCGAATGTGCGTACACGTGTTTGTGTGTATGTCGGTGATGTGGTCCGATCCGTCGCCTCTGGGAAACTGTCGATCGGCGCGGTACACCGGACGTCTTGAACACCCGTCATACCGTCATACCGTCATACCGTTGGTACACCGTCGCGCTGAGAACGGTTACCGAAAGGTGAACGAACCTCTGATCGGTCGAATGTCTGGGCAGAACGTGAGGAGAGAATGGTGGAGGAAAGGACAGAGGGGAAAAAACAAATATATATATAGAGAGAGAGAGAGAGAGAGAGAGAGAGAGAAAACGGAAAAAAAACCAAACAAAACGGAGAAACGCAGTGTAGAGCAACGGAACGTTCCCGTGTCGGAGGTGTATTGTAGCCGCACTGAAATGCGCGTAACGGCGCGGCGGCAAGTGTCTGCCGTGGTGAACGTTACCTTTGACGGCTGAATTGTGCGTTGCGTTGCTTTGCTTTCCCGGATGTGTATGTAACGTAACGTTCGTTGAGATGGTTCTGAGGAAGAATGTACGACAGTGCCCGTGCCGTCTATGTTCGTGTGCAAAGCCATTGTGTGTGTGTGTGTGTGTGTGTGTGTTGTTTTGAGAATTGCGTCCGGGAATGGCGGTGGGCGTGCCCTGCATGTGGCCCGGAAGGCTGTTCGTTTCGCGGTAGTGTGTGGACAGGGGAGGGGCACGCGTAACGCTGCTGGCATGGCATGGCATGGCATTCGGGAGATGGGAGGGGGCAAACGAAGAAAACAAGACGCGGAGGCTATAAAGACGGGGAGGGGCGCGGTGTGGGTGGCTTGCGCTGCGCTCGGCTGGCGCGTGCGGCGTTGTTTTTGTGCAAAAGAAGAGAAAACGAATGGGTTGCCGGGAGGGGGCCGTTGTGGTGTAGCCGCAGACGCGGCTGTCAGTGAACGTGGTGAGACCGAGGGATGCGGGAGGGGCGGGGGCGGGGAAGACGCTAGAAGAAGGAGAAAAACGCTGCTGCAACCAACATAAAATGAGGCCCTTTGTAACCTGCCAGCAACAAAACAACAACAAAAAAAAAAAAAGGCGTCTATCAACATTGAATGTAAATGGAAATGGACCCAAGTGTAACCTCCCCGCACAAATAGTCGTAAGTAAGTGAGTGAGTGAGTGAGTGAGTGAGTGAGTGAGTGAATGATGATAAAAATGTGCCAGAATGTTGTTAACGTCCCTAGAAAATGAACGAACGAAGATTGATGAGAAACGCGCGATAATATGATGAATGGAAATAATGAACCATGAACATCTCAACAGACATAATTGAAAACCCGATAAACGTTGTAAGGGCAGCGCTGGCTGACCTTCGGCCCTGTGTATTCTGAAACGCCCCCCTTTGAACAACAATGTATACAAAACTGTGCTTAAACTGACACACAATATTTTGAGCGCAACGCAATCTGACTATCAAAGATCCCTGCAAAAGAATGGCCCTGAGTAACATTAAAGTACACCTGTCGGAAATCACTTACCTCACAAAAATCTTCATTACTCGAACTACTGCAATACAGCGAGCACCACTGCTGCCAGCTAAATAAGAGATTCCAAACTACGGAGGGCACTAACTACCGATAGGGATAGTTAGCAAAGTAAAGATGTTTAATAGAGAACAACAAACAATGTATTTACCCTTAATATCATCACCAGTCATAATATATGTAATTTGAAACGTCCGCCATCTCTGTCCTCACATGCACCAGTGCTGGCGGCTCACCCCTAACTGCGCAACGCTACGCGCTGTTCACATCCAGCTATAGCAGTTCATGACA
This sequence comes from Schistocerca cancellata, assembly GCF_023864275.1. Classification (NCBI taxonomy): domain Eukaryota; kingdom Metazoa; phylum Arthropoda; class Insecta; order Orthoptera; family Acrididae; genus Schistocerca; species Schistocerca cancellata. Next base: position 281,260 of record NW_026047172.1, read on the forward strand.
ACAACAATGCAAACTAGCCACAGACTGCACACAGCACAGGCAGTGATTTTCACGCGGAGCGCTACGTGGCATTACCAATATAAAAATCTAAACAAACAGCGTACGTACAAATTAGAATAAAAAGAGCAAAAGATCGTTACGTCAAAAAAAAAAAAAAAAAAAACAAAAAAGACAAAAGAGAAAAAACAAACTGCATCTATATGTGCTCTTAACTGTAGATACCTGTACACAGCGTCGTGCAATGAATGCCGGCTCACATTTAATTTTGATTGTTGGAGGAAATGCGTAGGAAATATTATTTAAATGGAAATGAATGGTTGTACTTTAAAAAAGTTTGTTTGGAAACAAAGTATTATTGGGGCATTTTGTTGTGAAGAAAATAGTTACAATTGACATACAGTATTAGATTTGCGCAATGCAGCTTCATTACCTTACCTGTAATAACAGTATGCATCGTCCCGAACGGAGACCAGAGTCGCGAGAAGAGCACGCCGCCGCCCGCTCAGTACAACCGTCCACTCGCTAATACTGTCGACTGACTACTACCTCTCCCGACCCGCCACATATAGATGACAACTGTTCCTGCCGACCCGCTACGTGCTACTAGTGTCGTGTGGCGCAGACTAGCGACGATAAGAAACGCTCTGGTCAGAGATTGTGTCGTGCCTCGCCATCGCTGGTAATGAGTACATACGTGTTTCAGCGCGCGTACCGGAAGACGCAGTGCGGAGCCAGAGACTGTGTTGTCGAGGCCGTCGACGCAGTGCATGTCGGTCGGTCGAGTGCGTGCGGGAGGGCAGAGAGGCAGCGTCGGCACGGAGATGCACGCACGGGGGCTGCGGCGTGGCGCGTTTGCGGTAGGCGCCTTTGGTGGCAACGGCCGGGACAAGCAGCGGTGTATGGTGTGGTGCGGGCCGGACAGGGGCGGAGGAGGAGGAGGAGGCGGCGCGACGATGGCATTGGGGCGGAAACGGGGACGGGGACGGCGACGGCGGATGTTGAGAGGCGTCACGCGCGGACCGACACAGACGCACAGATAGATAGGTAGGAAGAAGAAGAAGGGGCGGCTGGTGAGTGAGTGCAATTTAGGCGGTAGACACAAGAGGTCGGCACGGCATTTGCGTGATGTGGCGTTGTGACGGGGTGTGCTCGCTTGCCTCGTTTTGTTGATGCGCGCAGGAAGATGTGCAGAGCAGCGGCGGGCGGCTCGGCTCGGTTCGGTTTGGCCCGGCGGGCCGCGCTGTTGTCGCGGACGTGAGCGCCCCCTGGCGGGTGGCCGGAGGCGGCGCGGCGTGTTGGACGTGTGGCTGGCGGCAGTGCACAATTGCGAGTGGCTGGCGGTGTGGCGGTTGGCGCGTCGGGCGGCCGAGAGAGAGGAGAGGTATGTGTTTGCGGGCGCCTTTGCTGCGCGGCGTCGTGCAGGGCGGGCGGGCGGGCGCCTGTCGACTGTGTGTGTGTGTGTGTGTGTGTGTGTGTGGCGAATTGGCGGCGTTGTGCTCCGGCCGAAGGCGTCTGGAGAGGAGAGTTGGTCGTGATGTCATGTCGCGCCGTGTCATGTTTGCGAAACGGCTGCCGAGAGGTGTGGTGGTAGCGAGCCGGTCGGTGTCGGTGCGATGGGAATGTGCGTTTGGCGGTTTCGGTGTGCTTTTTGCGGCGTGAGAGTGGGGCGGGCGGGCAGGCTTGCTGTTGTTGGTTCCTTGTGTCTTGTGTGTAGCTTGATGGCAACGTGGAAGGGCGCCGGTTTCGAGCCGTGCGTGTGGTTGTCGACGTTGACTGGTTGGGGTGTGCCGTTGCACGTGCATGTTTGGGTCGTTGGTGTGGTTTTGGCTGGCTGGCTGGCTGGCTGGCTGTGTGTGTGTACGACGGGAAGGGGGAGGCGGCGGTGGATAGTGCAGTAGTTGTGTCGTTGGCACGGGCGTCGGGTGCGGCTGTGCGTAGTGGCGGAAAGGTGTCGGTTGCGGGAAGCGAGGCCGTCGTTGGCGGTGTCGCGTGCCTTCGTGAATCGAGTGGGGGCGGGGAAAGGAGCAGCGTGCCGCTGCGTCGTGGCCGTTAGCCAGAGGCTGTGCTTTGATAGTTTTGTGGACGGTTCGTGCGAGGCGATTTGTTGCCTGCCCTATGTTTGTTTGTTTGTTGTTTTGGAGACGACGACTGGTTGGTGGCGTGCGCGCGAGCGAAGTGGCGGTGTGCGTTTCCCGTGTCGACTGCCGGCCGGCGACAGGTGCGCCGTCGGTGGGGTGGGTGGCCGGCACAAGTAGGGGCGGCGGCGTCGTTGCGGTGTGTTTGTGTTGTCGGCGACAGCTGTTTGTGCGGTGCGTGTGAATGGTGGTGCAAACGTGTGCTGGCGTTGAGGCTGCGACCGCGGCGTGTTGTTGGTTGATGTTGAACAGCGGCTGTGTGCGGTGGTGGTGTTGCCGCACGTGCATCCGGCCCGGCGCGGAAAGCGCAGTTGCGGCGGCCCTTCGGTGCCAGCCACGTCGCGTGAGCGGCGGGTTGCTCTGGTCGACACGTGGTGCTCTGGTTTGTTGTTTGGTGCCCTTTGGCCGGTGGGTGGTCCGTGTGTCTCGGTATCTGGTCGTGGTCGTGCTGCCCGTTTGTCGGCGTTGTCCTGTGGCTTCGCTTTTGTTTTTGCGGCGTGCCGACGACCCGACGCGACCTTTACACCCAAAGTGTGGCGCCCGAAGGTGAACCAACGTCGTAATCCGACCTGGGCGCTTAAGCTCTAAGCCTAAGCTGAGCGAACCGAACCTGTAGCGTTGCGTAGCGTGAGGTGCGGTGAGGTCAGCCTCAGCGCCAAGTAAGCCAAGCTGTCCGGCCGTGAGGTGGGTGGGTAGGTAGGTGCGGCTGCTGCGGCCACCTGACGCCCGACGTGTGTTTGAATGCTTAACCTAAGTTTGAGGCTTAACCTAACCCAAGTGGCCTTAACCTAACCTAACCTAACCTAACCTCTGACGCCCGACGTGTGTTTGAATGCTTAACCTAAGTTTGACGCTTAACCTAACACCGACCCTTAACCTAACCGAGGTGCCCCTAACCTAACCTTAATGTAACGTAACCTAACCTAACCTCTGACGCCTGACGTGTGTTTTGAATGCTTAACCTAACCCAAGTGCCCTTAACCTAACCCACGTCCACCGAACCTAACCGAGACGTGTGAACCTAATGTCTAACTCGTAACGCGTGATGTTGGCTGTCGTGTGTGCTGACGGCAGATTGGGTTGGTCTGTAGTTGCGGATTTCGGGTTTGCCTCGGGCGAGGGGTTGGCTCGTAAGCGGCGAGGGGCGCTCCGGCGGAGCATGTTGCTTTGCAGGCGGCGCCCGTTTTTGCGGCGGGCACAATTGAAATTGTTGGGAAACGAACGAAAGGGCTGTGAATGTTGGCGGGCGAGAGGAGGAGGACGTGGCCCGACGGCTGCGGGCCGATCGGGAAACGGTGGGAGGGCGATGGGGCGGCGGAGGTGCGTTTGCACGGCCGTCATCGCCGCACGCCTCCGCTTGTGTGGCTGTGGCGCCGGCCGCGCTGGCCGGGCTGCCGCGGCGACGGTGCGGGGCTTTTGCCGAAGGTTTGGCCATTGTGGCCGGTCGCCGGCTGGGGCTGTGGGGGCGGCATTTGGGCGTGGGCGGCGATTCTCGGCGGGCCGACCCAGGCTGTAGCGCGCGGTGGCTGCAGTTTGGCCGTGGTTTGCGGCGCTGCCGTGGCGACTGGTTGGCGACTGTGGTGTGGCTGTGTGTAGCCCCATCCTCGGTGGTTTGAAAGGCGCGGGTGGTTGTGGCGCAGGTGTGGGGCTGCTCCGCACAGGCTGTCGGACGTTGGGCGGTAGCAAGCGCGGGAGGCGCGGCGCGGCGGCGCGCAGAGTGGCGGCCGCTCTCTCGGCCGTCCGCGCCCGCCCGCGACACTGGCTGGGCCTGTGCGTCGAGGCGGCTATTCCTCTGCTGTGCGCTCCGCTCGCTGCGTGTCTCCTCTCGCTCTCGCTGCTCGCTGTGTGTTAACGCGCGTCGTCGAAATGGCAGATCAGGCGGCTACGAACGAGACTGCTGCGGCACCCGCCGCCACCGGCACTACGAAGAAGGCAAAGTCTGCGTCGTCTGCGAAGAAGCCGCGCGCCAAGCCTGCGCACCCGCGCACCTCTGAGATGGTGACGGCCGCCATCAAGAGTCTGAAGGAGCGCGGCGGATCGTCGCTGCAGGCGATCAAGAAGTACATTGCCGCGCACTACAAGCTGGACGCGGAGAAGCTGGCGCCGTTTATCAAGAAGTACCTCAAGTCGGCCGTGGTGGCGGGCGAGCTGGTGCAGACGAAGGGGAAGGGCGCGTCCGGCTCTTTCAAGCTTGCCGGCGCCGGCGGCGGGGCGGCTGAGGGCGGCAAGGCTCGTGCTGGCGGTGCCAAGAAGAAGCGCGCCGCTCCGGCCAGCAAGGAGAAGAAGGGCGCCCGTGCGGCCGGCGCAAAGAAGGCTGGTGGCGTGAAGGCGGCGACTGGTCGGAAGGCGGGCGCCGCCAAGAAGGCGTCTGCGGCGTCGGCCGCTCCCGCCGGTGCGAAGAAGGCGGCTGCTGCCAAGCCGGCCAAGGCCAAGTCGCCGTCGAAGGCGAAGAAGGCCGCCAAGGTTCCGACGAAGAAGCCGAAGGCGCCGCGCCCGAAGAAGGCGACGACGCCGTCTAAGGCGAAGGCTTCGCCCAAGAAGAAGAAGTAGAGAGGAATGGGAAAGGAAGGGTTGGCGGTTGACTCCGTCGTCCGCACCCCCCGTCCCCGTCGTCTAGTGGCGCGCAACAGACGCGCGGCCCAAAACGGCCCTTCTCAGGGCCATCAAAGCACGTCGGGAAGGTTTTGATTGTCGTGTTTGTGTTGCGGTGTGGTTGTGTCGTCTGGCGTTTCTGTATGCCCGTGTGTGGATACTGTTTGCGTGCCGTGGTGGTTGGATTGCGGGGGGGGGGTCGGTGGCGGGTGCGGGCGGCGGTAGCGGTTTTGTCGTTGCGGTTGATTGTCGCCGTTTTTTTTTTTTGGTCGCGGCCGGCCGACGGTTGGTTTTGTGTCATGTTGTTTGAATACTTTGGTTGGCCTGCCTGCCGTCTTCTCGGATGTGTCTTGTCTTGTGTGTGTGTTCTTGCAACGGGGGCGGGGGACGTTGAGATGTGGAAAGGGTCGGTGGCGTTGGACGTGCCTGGCTTTTTGTTTCGTTTTCTTTTCGAAACGAAGCGGCGGCCGGCCGTGTGGTTGACGGCGTCGGCCGATGGGTATTGTGCGCTTTGAGCGCCGCGCCGGGGAGGCATGATGTTGATTGTTGCGCGCGCCAGCAAGCTGGCAGGGGAGAGCGGCTGTGGCGGACGGACGGGAAGTGGAAGTGGTGTTTTGTCTTTGGTTCTGTGGTTGTGGGGCGAGAGGCGACCGACAAAGTTTGCTCGCGACGGAGTGATGTTAGTGGCCCTTAAAAGGGCCGTTTTGTTTGTTGCGTGCGTGGGCGGTGCCCAGCGGCTGGCGCGGTGTTTAGGCGCGCTCGCCGCGGATGCGGCGCGCGAGCTGGATGTCCTTGGGCATGATGGTGACGCGCTTGGCGTGGATTGCGCACAGGTTGGTGTCTTCGAAGAGGCCGACGAGGTAGGCCTCGCTGGCCTCCTGCAGGGCCATGACCGCGGAGCTCTGGAAGCGCAGGTCGGTCTTGAAGTCCTGGGCGATCTCGCGCACTAGGCGCTGGAATGGCAGCTTGCGGATGAGCAGCTCTGTGCTCTTCTGGTAGCGCCTGATTTCTCGCAGGGCGACGGTGCCCGGCCTGTAGCGGTGGGGCTTCTTGACGCCGCCGGTGGCGGGCGCGCTCTTCCTCGCCGCCTTGGTGGCGAGCTGTTTGCGCGGCGCCTTTCCGCCGGTGGACTTGCGGGCCGTTTGCTTTGTGCGGGCCATAGCGGTAGCGGTTAGCGGAGCGGCGTGGAGGCGAGCGAGGTGCTGCGTCGGGTGCTGCCTTGACGACACGGGCGCGCGCCAACCAACCAACGTGGCTTCTTCGCGAAGATTCTGCAGTCTTCGACGAATGCGGAGTTCACAACAAATTCATGTTTTGCCTCCTATGTAATTCTGGTGGTGTGTCTTCTAGAGGCGATTGGCTTCTCGGTATTGTCCACTCTGTTTACTTCTTCAGGTACAGCCTATGCTGTAAGGAGCTGGGGCCAGCGTGTGTTGGCATTGCGCTGAAGCTTCTGCCCCAGTGTGCGAATGTTCCGATTTTCTGACTGCCGCGCCTTTTCGTAGAAACGACGGGCAACCGTCCGGATGTGCGCCTTAACCTTGCGGACCTCAGCGAGGTCGTGCAGCGGTCCGGATGGGAAGTCCCTCTGCAAGTGCAGCGCGAGGCGCAGAGCCCTGTTCTGCAAGGATTGTAGCTTCTTCAGGTGGTCTTCAGCCGCGTTCCCCCAGACGACGGCCGCGTAATCGAAGACAGGGCGGATGAGCGCCCTGTACAACGTGACGCCCAGTCGCGGAGGAAGAGTCGACGTCGGGTTGAGCAGGGGGTAGAGCTGAAGAAGTCGACCCCTTGCTTTGGTTACGACGCTCTTCACATGGGGGCCCCAGGTGAGGCGGCGATCTAAGGTGACCCCAAGATACTGCGCAGTCGGTCGCCAGGTGACAGGACTGCCTCCAACGATGATCGGGGGCAGAGCGGCTGGGATGACACGACGGGTTGCAATGAAAAATTGCGTCTTGGCTCCGTTAAACTGCAGCTTCCACTTGACAGCCCAAGCAGCGAGGGTGTCGACGGCGTGCTGTAACCTCTGGCGAAGTGTGACTGCACTCATGCTTCGTGAATAGAGCGCAGTATCATCAGCGTAAAGTGCAAGGTGCACACGAGGGACCGTCGGCGTGTCGGCCGTGTACAGCGTGTACAGGATCGGCCCCAAGACCGACCCTTGTGGCACGCCTGCTCTGATGGGACGGACTGTTGACAAGCCAGTTTCTGCACGGACATGAAAAGTCCGCCCATCGAGGTATGACTGTAGCAGACGGACATGGGATCCAGGGACCCCCATTTCGAGGAGTTTGAGTAGCAGCCCGTCGTGCCAGACGCTGTCAAAAGCGCGCGAGACATCAAGGAAGACTGCGCCGAAGTATTCGCGCCTCTCCAGGGAATCGAAGGCTTCTTCCACGAGTCGGAGAAGTTGGTGCTCCGTAGAGTGGCCCTTACGGAATCCGAACTGGACATCCGGGAGTAAAGAGTCGGCGGTGACGTGTTGTTGTAATCTCTTCAGATAGACGCGCTCGAAAACTTTCGAGATAGCAGGCAGTAGACTAATCGGGCGGTAGCTCTTCGGCTGCCGGAGATCTTTTCCCATCTTGGGAACAGCCACAATCTCAGCGTGCTTCCACTGCAGGGGAAAGTGACCGGTGCGGAAGATCTTGTTGAAGATTGCAGCAAGGTGAGTGGAGGCAACCTCAGGCAGTTGTTTCAGCATGGCAGTGGAGACGTCGTCAGGGCCTGCAGCTCTCTTTGGATTGAGAGCCTTCAGAGCCGTCGAGACTTCTTCAGGTGTAGTGGCCTCGATGTTATCATCGCCCTCCGTTGCCAGATAGCGAGGGAGCCGGTCGGCAACCATCTCTTCATGTTCGGCGGCCAGAGGATCCTCTACAGGCCGGAAGTTCTCTTCAAAAACATCGGCGAGGGCGTCAGCCTTCGCGTTGGGTTCACAGACAATTCCGTCTGCAGTTCGGAGAGGCGGCATACGCTGCGTTCGCCGTAGGAAGTATTTCGTGGTCCTCCAGGCAGACCCGTCGTCAAGCTGAAGAGTCGCCACACGGTTTGCCCACTCCTGGTTGCGGTGGTTGTCCACGGCCACCGTGATTTCGCGCCGCATACGGTTGAGTTGCCGTTTGGTGGCGGGGTTCCGTGTACGCTGCCATTCGCGGTACACTCTGTTCTTCGCTGCAATTTTTGCAAGGAGATCCGGGGGCAGCTGTCGAGATTGGTCCTGGCGCTCGCGTCTGGGCGGAGTCGCTGCTTTGACTGCGCCGAGGGTGGCGTCTGTGAAGTGGAGAAGTGAATCTTCAGCTTCAGCGTCGTCAACAGGTGGCATCCCGGCGAGGGACTCAGTCAGGGTGTTGCGAAAGTGATCCCAGTTGACTCCAGAGAGTGACACTCCACGCCTGGGTAGCTGCAGTGGGTCGAGGTCGACGTCGAAAACAACTGGCACATGGTCAGAGGAGAGGACATTCCGTGTCGATGCGAGGATCCGGTGCGGAATGCCTTTCACGACCGCGAAGTCGACGATGTCCGGTCGTCCATTAGCGGGAAAGATGGTGGGATCGTAGGGACCCACTACCACAGCGTCATGTCGATCCACGATTCGTAAGACGCGGCGGCCGTCACTGTTGGTGAGACGTGAATGCCAAGCGACGTGCTTGGAGTTATAATCTCCAGCGATGAACAGCTTGCCGCCGATGGAGAGAAGAGATTCTAAGTCGGCATCGACCCATGGATGCGACGGCGGTTTGTAGATGGCAATGAAGGTGATTGCTCCCGCTGACGTGTGCGCGACTACTCCGGTCGCCTCCAGTGTCACGAGCGGCGGCAGCTGAATCTGGTGGTGACGGATGCCATTCCGGATATAGATGGCCAAACCTCCACCGGCAGTTGGCCTGTCAGCACGGTAACAGGAGTAGTTCGGCGCTTTGACTGCAATGCCCGGTTTGAGGCGGGTTTCGCTGAGCAGACAGATGTCCACAGCTTCATCACGAAGGAATTGACGAAATTCGCCAGCTTGTGTGCGTAGACAGAGAGTGTTCCACGCGACGACCGTGAGTCCTCTAACACTGCCCATAATGAGTAGTGGAGGAGCGTCGGGTGGCTGCCGGAGCGGCAATCTTCTGTGCAGCGGTCAGGTGCTGCGTGAGGACATCGAGCAGTTTTGTAGTGCTCGCCACGAGGGCGGTGAGTTGAGTAATCAAACTCGCGATGTCCGTGGCGGAGGCGGCGGGAGCCGTATCTTCTCTGGCGCCGATGGAAGTGGCCACCTCTTCGCCATTGGACGTGGCTTCGTCTGGGGCTGTGGTTGGGCGACCCCCAGTCTTGCGCCGGCCTCCGCGGCGTTGGGGGCGTGCAGCAGACGTCGCGGGGAGGGCAGCAGAGGAGGGGCCCGGTTCCGGGTTCGACGAATTCTGCACAGGTGAAGTGGCGCAGGTTGGTAGTGGATGTCGTGCCTCTGCGTCTTCAAGAAGATCGCGGGTCGGGGAGGCTTCATTGCGGCGACGTGCTTGTGGGTCTTCATGGACGGCGTCGTCGCTGTTGGGTCGGCGGGGCGCCAGTCCCCTGGCGACAGCGGTTGCGTAAGATATTGTAGGATCAGTCCTGGCAGACTTCTTCTGTTTGGCGGCGGTCGGCTGGCCTCGCTGTCGAGCACTGGCGCGCCTCCAAGCGTCACAGCCGCGGTAGCTGGCGACGTGAGGGCCTCCACAGAGAGCGCACGTTGGCTGCTGCTTCCGTGTGATGGGGCAGTCCTTCGCTGGGTGGGCACCTGCGCATTTCACACACTTTTCAGGCATGGAGCAATGCCGGGCAACATGGTTGATGCCCTGGCACCGGTAGCACTGGACAGGGCCTCTCTTGGCGCGCAAGTCTTCTGTGGTCACCGAGACGTTGGCTAGTCGGGTGAGCTGGTAGAGCTTCCTGTTCTCGATCGTATCCGTTGCGATGACGAGGAACAGGGGCATGTAGTCACGTGATTTGGGCTGCTTCATCTTGACCACAGTTCTGACACTGAAGTCGAGCTCTTCGAGTTCTTCTTTGATGTGATCCGGTTCCATGTTGAAGGGGAGATGTCGGATGACAATCTTCAGGACGCGGTCCGGGGTGGAGGCGTGAGTGAAGAAAGGGATCGCCCTGTCAGACGCCTCCTGCGTCACACGTCGGTAGTCGTCTGCGGAGCGCAGCGTAATCTTGTACATGTCTCTTCCGGCGACCTTCACATTGTAGACTGCCGTCGTCCAGCTATTGAGAAGCTGTTGCAGCTGCCTGAAGGTGCCTTCATATTTCAGAACGATCGGCGGTAGTGGTGCATCCCTCCTTGGCGCCGTGGATGGGCGCGGTGGTTCCTCTGGGGCATCCTCAAGGGCTGCAAAAGTGTTGGCGGTGGATGCCGGCTCGTGGGTGGACAGCACCTTTCGTCGCGCTGTATGGCGTCGCTTCGGGCGAGTGAAGCCGTCAGCATCGTCAGCGAGCGTTTGTTTCGATCGCTTCTCTGCCGGTGAACTGCGCCCGCCGGCATGGGATGCATCTTCTTCTCTTCTGCTTTTGCCAGTGTGCCGCCGAGGTGGTGGTGCGGCAGACGGCTCGTCTTCTTCCGACTCCGGGAGCGGAACTGCAAGCGCATCCATAGCGATATCCATCATGTCCTCATTCGTTGCGTGGTCCGTCATAAGTGGGGGGCCAGATGAGGCCGCCGACGTAGCAAGCTCCGCCGGACGGCGATCTGCCACACCCTTCGCAGTACGTAGCTCCGTTCGCTTCGACATCTCAAGCTCGAATTTTCCGGGCGCGCGCCAGCCACCGTGGTGCGCTTATATGCCCTCGGTTGCGCGTGGTGGGGGGAGGGCGGGCCAGAGTCTATATAGGGGGGCTGGCGCGTGCGCCGGGCGCAGACCGTAGCCGACTCGCTAGCGCCGGGTGAGGAGCCAGCCGCTGCAGCAGACGCTTTGCTTGCCTTGAGCTTTTTGAGGATTTAGAAGAGATGACTGGCCGCGGCAAGGGAGGAAAGGGGCTCGGCAAGGGTGGCGCCAAGCGGCACCGCAAGGTGTTGCGCGACAACATCCAGGGCATCACGAAGCCCGCGATCCGCCGCCTGGCTCGCAGGGGCGGCGTGAAGCGCATCTCTGGTCTGATCTACGAGGAGACCCGCGGAGTGCTGAAGGTGTTCCTGGAGAACGTGATCCGCGACGCGGTGACGTACACTGAGCACGCCAAGCGCAAGACTGTGACGGCCATGGACGTGGTGTACGCCCTGAAGAGGCAGGGGCGCACCCTGTACGGTTTCGGCGGTTAGGCGCGTCGCAGCCGGTGTGCTGTGCCGCGTTGGCCTTCCCGCGGCCGTGGGAGAGACGAAAACGGCCCTTTTCAGGGCCACCACACTGTTCGGAAATTGAAAAGTGCGAAAGAGTCTGTGTTGTTGCTGCGTGTGTTGCCTGCCTGCCTTGTTTCTTTCATTCTTCATTTCGTTTGCGTTTGACTGACGTGACGTGACTGGGAGAAAGGAAAGGAAGCGGGTCTTGTGGCTGTGTGTGTGTGTGTGTGTGTGTGTGTGTGTGTGTGTGTGTGTGCGTGCGCGCGCGCGCGAGAGAGGGCGTTGTGTGTTTGTTTTGTTTATCGATCGATGGAGACGCCGGGCTGTGTGTTGTTGTTGTTGTTGTTGTTGTTGTTGTGCGAGAGGCGGTGAATATTTGCGTGGTTTTGGCTGTGTGTTTGCGGCGGCGTTGGAGTTGCCGAGGCAAGGCGTGCCCATAGGCGGCCGGATCAGCTGTTTCGTTTGTATGGGGCGCGCGGGAGTGGAGGGCGGTGTGTCGACACGCTCGTTTAACAGTTGGTGATTATTGCTGTCGTTGTCGTTTGGAAGGCGACTGTGCGTGCGTGGAGGTGCTTGAGGCAAACGAAAAACAAAAGAGAAACGTGTGTGTGGCCACACGGGCTGTGGACGACAAGATGGCGGCGGCTCTTCTTGTTGTTCTTCTCTCTTTCCTTTAGTCCTCTACCGTTAGAGGGGGAGTTGGTGGAGGTTATTGTCGCCTGTGGACATTTGCTCCTCTTTTCTGTGTGTTGTTCTTATCTTTGGTAGTGTGCTTTTTCGGACGTTGCTGTTTGTTGAGAGTGATTATGTGTTCTGTTTGTGCTACTGCTGGAGTAGCGACTCGGGTCTTGCACATCTGTCCCTGTGGTGTTCATATTGCCCAAGGGTCAAGACGTAATAGTCATTTTCTGAATTCCGCGCGGTGGCGTAGAACGCTTGTGCCAGGGCGCGGAATCGTGTTGTGGGTGGTTGTAGGCAGGTCTGCCGCGGGGACGTGTAAGGCCCGTCGTAGAGCGCTCTGCTTTGGACCCTTCTGTAGGCGATGCATCGTCGACCTGGCTGCATAGCCCCTATAGAGGGCGCGCATATTTCCAGTATCGCTACCCCTGTTGCGGGGTCGAGGGAACAGGGGTACAGGATCTGCATCCTGGCGTGAGCGTTTGTGCCAAGTTGCCCTATGTGACACTTCGATGTCAGGCGTGACACCGAGGTACCTCGCAGAATATCTGCCCCTGCAATCGTAGCAGTTGGTATGGTCTTCTTGCCGGCGGCGGCTGTGGAAGTGAAGTTAAGTTAAAGTAAAGTAAAGTAAAGCAAAGCGCGGCGAGGACGACTGAAATTTTGCTTTGGACGTAGGTTTGTGTGGTGGCCCTGAAAAGGGCCGATTGTTGTGAGCCGAGCCGGGCCGGCAAAGCGCGTTGCGTGCAGGGGAGCACGCAGCGCTGCTGGGCGGCGGGTCCGCGTGCCGATTGCCTGGCCTCTCTGTTTAGGCCTTCTTCTCGGTCTTCTTTGGCAGCAGGACGGCCTGGATGTTGGGCAGGACACCACCCTGTGCGATGGTGACGCCCGACAGGAGCTTGTTGAGCTCCTCGTCGTTGCGGATGGCAAGCTGCAGGTGGCGCGGGATGATGCGCGTCTTCTTGTTGTCGCGGGCCGCGTTTCCGGCCAGCTCGAGCACCTCAGCCGCGAGGTACTCCATGACGGCGGCGAGGTAGACGGGCGCCCCGGCGCCGACGCGCTCGGCGTAGTTTCCCTTGCGCAGGAGGCGGTGGATTCTGCCGACCGGGAACTGGAGCCCGGCCCTGCTTGAGCGGGACTTTGACTTGCCCTTGACTTTGCCTCCCTTTCCGCGTCCGGACATGGCGATGCGCTGTGGTGTAAAAAAACGAGACGAGACGAAGGACGGTGCGAGCCGCAGCGAGTCGAGCAGCGGAGTGGCGGCGCCGCCAGGGGTGGGGGTCCTTTATGCTCTCGGGTGCGGCGGCCGGTTGCGCTCGCGGCCCATTGGTCGGCGGCCGCAACGGGGCGAGCTGGTAAAGGTGCGGCGGCGGGGCGCGCTGGGTGCCACTGTGTGGGGAGACGCTGACTAGAGCGGAGCGCTTGCTGCTGGTGTTGCTGCCGTACGTTCTTGTTTGTTTGCGATGCCGCCCAAGACTAGCGGGAAGGCCGCCAAGAAGGCTGGCAAGGCGCAGAAGAACATTTCGAAGGGCGACAAGAAGAAGAAGCGCAAGAGGAAGGAGAGCTATGCCATCTACATCTACAAGGTGCTGAAGCAGGTGCACCCTGACACGGGCATCTCGTCGAAGGCGATGAGCATCATGAACAGCTTCGTGAACGACATTTTCGAGCGCATCGCGGCCGAGGCGTCTCGCCTGGCGCACTACAACAAGCGCTCGACCATCACGTCCCGCGAGATCCAGACCGCTGTGCGGCTGTTGCTGCCTGGCGAGCTGGCCAAGCACGCCGTGAGCGAGGGCACGAAGGCGGTGACCAAGTACACGAGCTCCAAGTAAGGAGGTGGCTCTGGAATGGAAGGAGATCCTCCGTTGCGAGAGCGGCAAAACGGCCCTTTTCAGGGCCACCAAATGGCCTTTGCGGGAAGGGCGGAATTGTTGTTGTTGTTGTTTTTGTTTTGTTTTGTGTGTGAGTGGGTGGACGGTGGCAATAGCTACCGCTTTGGTTGCGACGCGACGGGGTGGGGTGGCCGATGCGATGAATAATTTGATTGTTTATGGGGCGCGTCGCGTGTCGCGTGTTGCGGGGTGCGGCCACGGTGTGACGTGGAATGGAGGCACGTGCGCACAAGTCGTTGTCTGCGAGGGGGGGGGGGGAAGTGCGATCGGTGATGTGCCCTTTGGATGGAGGTGCCGGTTAGTTACGTGACGGGTGGAAACGACACGCGATTGTTGGGAATGTCAGTGTGTAACGACGGCCGTTTGCGGGTCGGTTTGCACGCCATATATGGCGAGGGTGAAATGTGTCTGTAAATGCAGCGTGGAGGCGTGTGAGTGACGTTTAAATGTGAACGCGCATTGAGACACACCACTGTGTATTGCATTGTACGGGCGACACGCACGATGATATGTACCTTTCCCCCGACTCTGATTTCGATAGTCGTGTCTGACCGACTGTGTCTGCTTGTGTGCGTACGACGCACGCACACCGACGTCGTCATTGAAGATGCATGCTCGCGTGTCCAGTGCAGTACAGTAGAGTAAGCGCGACGCTAGAAGACGACGGTCGCTTTGGCGAATGTGCGTACACGTGTTTGTGTGTATGTCGGTGATGTGGTCCGATCCGTCGCCTCTGGGAAACTGTCGATCGGCGCGGTACACCGGACGTCTTGAACACCCGTCATACCGTCATACCGTTGGTACACCGTCGCGCTGAGAACGGTTACCGAAAGGTGAACGAACCTCTGATCGGTCGAATGTCTGGGCAGAACGTGAGGAGAGAATGGTGGAGGAAAGGACAGAGGGGAAAAAACAAATATATATATAGAGAGAGAGAGAGAGAGAGAGAGAGAGAGAAAACGGAAAAAAAACCAAACAAAACGGAGAAACGCAGTGTAGAGCAACGGAACGTTCCCGTGTCGGAGGTGTATTGTAGCCGCACTGAAATGCGCGTAACGGCGCGGCGGCAAGTGTCTGCCGTGGTGAACGTTACCTTTGACGGCTGAATTGTGCGTTGCGTTGCTTTGCTTTCCCGGATGTGTATGTAACGTAACGTTCGTTGAGATGGTTCTGAGGAAGAATGTACGACAGTGCCCGTGCCGTCTATGTTCGTGTGCAAAGCCATTGTGTGTGTGTGTGTGTGTGTGTGTGTTGTTTTGAGAATTGCGTCCGGGAATGGCGGTGGGCGTGCCCTGCATGTGGCCCGGAAGGCTGTTCGTTTCGCGGTAGTGTGTGGACAGGGGAGGGGCACGCGTAACGCTGCTGGCATGGCATGGCATGGCATTCGGGAGATGGGAGGGGGCAAACGAAGAAAACAAGACGCGGAGGCTATAAAGACGGGGAGGGGCGCGGTGTGGGTGGCTTGCGCTGCGCTCGGCTGGCGCGTGCGGCGTTGTTTTTGTGCAAAAGAAGAGAAAACGAATGGGTTGCCGGGAGGGGGCCGTTGTGGTGTAGCCGCAGACGCGGCTGTCAGTGAACGTGGTGAGACCGAGGGATGCGGGAGGGGCGGGGGCGGGGAAGACGCTAGAAGAAGGAGAAAAACGCTGCTGCAACCAACATAAAATGAGGCCCTTTGTAACCTGCCAGCAACAAAACAACAACAAAAAAAAAAAAAGGCGTCTATCAACATTGAATGTAAATGGAAATGGACCCAAGTGTAACCTCCCCGCACAAATAGTCGTAAGTAAGTGAGTGAGTGAGTGAGTGAGTGAGTGAGTGAGTGAATGATGATAAAAATGTGCCAGAATGTTGTTAACGTCCCTAGAAAATGAACGAACGAAGATTGATGAGAAACGCGCGATAATATGATGAATGGAAATAATGAACCATGAACATCTCAACAGACATAATTGAAAACCCGATAAACGTTGTAAGGGCAGCGCTGGCTGACCTTCGGCCCTGTGTATTCTGAAACGCCCCCCTTTGAACAACAATGTATACAAAACTGTGCTTAAACTGACACACAATATTTTGAGCGCAACGCAATCTGACTATCAAAGATCCCTGCAAAAGAATGGCCCTGAGTAACATTAAAGTACACCTGTCGGAAATCACTTACCTCACAAAAATCTTCATTACTCGAACTACTGCAATACAGCGAGCACCACTGCTGCCAGCTAAATAAGAGATTCCAAACTACGGAGGGCACTAACTACCGATAGGGATAGTTAGCAAAGTAAAGATGTTTAATAGAGAACAACAAACAATGTATTTACCCTTAATATCATCACCAGTCATAATATATGTAATTTGAAACGTCCGCCATCTCTGTCCTCACATGCACCAGTGCTGGCGGCTCACCCCTAACTGCGCAACGCTACGCGCTGTTCACATCCAGCTATAGCAGTTCATGACAACAACAGACAACAACAATGCAAACTAGCCACAGACTGCACACAGCACAGGCAGTGATTTTCACGCGGAGCGCTACGTGGCATTACCAATATAAAAATCTAAACAAACAGCGTACGTACAAATTAGAATAAAAAGAGCAAAAGATCGTTACGTCAAAAAAAAAAAAAAAAAAAACAAAAAAGACAAAAGAGAAAAAACAAACTGCATCTATATGTGCTCTTAACTGTAGATACCTGTACACAGCGTCGTGCAATGAATGCCGGCTCACATTTAATTTTGATTGTTGGAGGAAATGCGTAGGAAATATTATTTAAATGGAAATGAATGGTTGTACTTTAAAAAAGTTTGTTTGGAAACAAAGTATTATTGGGGCATTTTGTTGTGAAGAAAATAGTTACAATTGACATACAGTATTAGATTTGCGCAATGCAGCTTCATTACCTTACCTGTAATAACAGTATGCATCGTCCCGAACGGAGACCAGAGTCGCGAGAAGAGCACGCCGCCGCCCGCTCAGTACAACCGTCCACTCGCTAATACTGTCGACTGACTACTACCTCTCCCGACCCGCCACATATAGATGACAACTGTTCCTGCCGACCCGCTACGTGCTACTAGTGTCGTGTGGCGCAGACTAGCGACGATAAGAAACGCTCTGGTCAGAGATTGTGTCGTGCCTCGCCATCGCTGGTAATGAGTACATACGTGTTTCAGCGCGCGTACCGGAAGACGCAGTGCGGAGCCAGAGACTGTGTTGTCGAGGCCGTCGACGCAGTGCATGTCGGTCGGTCGAGTGCGTGCGGGAGGGCAGAGAGGCAGCGTCGGCACGGAGATGCACGCACGGGGGCTGCGGCGTGGCGCGTTTGCGGTAGGCGCCTTTGGTGGCAACGGCCGGGACAAGCAGCGGTGTATGGTGTGGTGCGGGCCGGACAGGGGCGGAGGAGGAGGAGGAGGCGGCGCGACGATGGCATTGGGGCGGAAACGGGGACGGGGACGGCGACGGCGGATGTTGAGAGGCGTCACGCGCGGACCGACACAGACGCACAGATAGATAGGTAGGAAGAAGAAGAAGGGGCGGCTGGTGAGTGAGTGCAATTTAGGCGGTAGACACAAGAGGTCGGCACGGCATTTGCGTGATGTGGCGTTGTGACGGGGTGTGCTCGCTTGCCTCGTTTTGTTGATGCGCGCAGGAAGATGTGCAGAGCAGCGGCGGGCGGCTCGGCTCGGTTCGGTTTGGCCCGGCGGGCCGCGCTGTTGTCGCGGACGTGAGCGCCCCCTGGCGGGTGGCCGGAGGCGGCGCGGCGTGTTGGACGTGTGGCTGGCGGCAGTGCACAATTGCGAGTGGCTGGCGGTGTGGCGGTTGGCGCGTCGGGCGGCCGAGAGAGAGGAGAGGTATGTGTTTGCGGGCGCCTTTGCTGCGCGGCGTCGTGCAGGGCGGGCGGGCGGGCGGGCGCCTGTCGACTGTGTGTGTGTGTGTGTGTGTGTGTGTGTGGCGAATTGGCGGCGTTGTGCTCCGGCCGAAGGCGTCTGGAGAGGAGAGTTGGTCGTGATGTCATGTCGCGCCGTGTCATGTTTGCGAAACGGCTGCCGAGAGGTGTGGTGGTAGCGAGCCGGTCGGTGTCGGTGCGATGGGAATGTGCGTTTGGCGGTTTCGGTGTGCTTTTTGCGGCGTGAGAGTGGGGCGGGCGGGCAGGCTTGCTGTTGTTGGTTCCTTGTGTCTTGTGTGTAGCTTGATGGCAACGTGGAAGGGCGCCGGTTTCGAGCCGTGCGTGTGGTTGTCGACGTTGACTGGTTGGGGTGTGCCGTTGCACGTGCATGTTTGGGTCGTTGGTGTGGTTTTGGCTGGCTGGCTGGCTGGCTGGCTGTGTGTGTGTACGACGGGAAGGGGGAGGCGGCGGTGGATAGTGCAGTAGTTGTGTCGTTGGCACGGGCGTCGGGTGCGGCTGTGCGTAGTGGCGGAAAGGTGTCGGTTGCGGGAAGCGAGGCCGTCGTTGGCGGTGTCGCGTGCCTTCGTGAATCGAGTGGGGGCGGGGAAAGGAGCAGCGTGCCGCTGCGTCGTGGCCGTTAGCCAGAGGCTGTGCTTTGATAGTTTTGTGGACGGTTCGTGCGAGGCGATTTGTTGCCTGCCCTATGTTTGTTTGTTTGTTGTTTTGGAGACGACGACTGGTTGGTGGCGTGCGCGCGAGCGAAGTGGCGGTGTGCGTTTCCCGTGTCGACTGCCGGCCGGCGACAGGTGCGCCGTCGGTGGGGTGGGTGGCCGGCACAAGTAGGGGCGGCGGCGTCGTTGCGGTGTGTTTGTGTTGTCGGCGACAGCTGTTTGTGCGGTGCGTGTGAATGGTGGTGCAAACGTGTGCTGGCGTTGAGGCTGCGACCGCGGCGTGTTGTTGGTTGATGTTGAACAGCGGCTGTGTGCGGTGGTGGTGTTGCCGCACGTGCATCCGGCCCGGCGCGGAAAGCGCAGTTGCGGCGGCCCTTCGGTGCCAGCCACGTCGCGTGAGCGGCGGGTTGCTCTGGTCGACACGTGGTGCTCTGGTTTGTTGTTTGGTGCCCTTTGGCCGGTGGGTGGTCCGTGTGTCTCGGTATCTGGTCGTGGTCGTGCTGCCCGTTTGTCGGCGTTGTCCTGTGGCTTCGCTTTTGTTTTTGCGGCGTGCCGACGACCCGACGCGACCTTTACACCCAAAGTGTGGCGCCCGAAGGTGAACCAACGTCGTAATCCGACCTGGGCGCTTAAGCTCTAAGCCTAAGCTGAGCGAACCGAACCTGTAGCGTTGCGTAGCGTGAGGTGCGGTGAGGTCAGCCTCAGCGCCAAGTAAGCCAAGCTGTCCGGCCGTGAGGTGGGTGGGTAGGTAGGTGCGGCTGCTGCGGCCACCTGACGCCCGACGTGTGTTTGAATGCTTAACCTAAGTTTGAGGCTTAACCTAACCCAAGTGGCCTTAACCTAACCTAACCTAACCTAACCTCTGACGCCCGACGTGTGTTTGAATGCTTAACCTAAGTTTGACGCTTAACCTAACACCGACCCTTAACCTAACCGAGGTGCCCCTAACCTAACCTTAATGTAACGTAACCTAACCTAACCTCTGACGCCTGACGTGTGTTTTGAATGCTTAACCTAACCCAAGTGCCCTTAACCTAACCCACGTCCACCGAACCTAACCGAGACGTGTGAACCTAATGTCTAACTCGTAACGCGTGATGTTGGCTGTCGTGTGTGCTGACGGCAGATTGGGTTGGTCTGTAGTTGCGGATTTCGGGTTTGCCTCGGGCGAGGGGTTGGCTCGTAAGCGGCGAGGGGCGCTCCGGCGGAGCATGTTGCTTTGCAGGCGGCGCCCGTTTTTGCGGCGGGCACAATTGAAATTGTTGGGAAACGAACGAAAGGGCTGTGAATGTTGGCGGGCGAGAGGAGGAGGACGTGGCCCGACGGCTGCGGGCCGATCGGGAAACGGTGGGAGGGCGATGGGGCGGCGGAGGTGCGTTTGCACGGCCGTCATCGCCGCACGCCTCCGCTTGTGTGGCTGTGGCGCCGGCCGCGCTGGCCGGGCTGCCGCGGCGACGGTGCGGGGCTTTTGCCGAAGGTTTGGCCATTGTGGCCGGTCGCCGGCTGGGGCTGTGGGGGCGGCATTTGGGCGTGGGCGGCGATTCTCGGCGGGCCGACCCAGGCTGTAGCGCGCGGTGGCTGCAGTTTGGCCGTGGTTTGCGGCGCTGCCGTGGCGACTGGTTGGCGACTGTGGTGTGGCTGTGTGTAGCCCCATCCTCGGTGGTTTGAAAGGCGCGGGTGGTTGTGGCGCAGGTGTGGGGCTGCTCCGCACAGGCTGTCGGACGTTGGGCGGTAGCAAGCGCGGGAGGCGCGGCGCGGCGGCGCGCAGAGTGGCGGCCGCTCTCTCGGCCGTCCGCGCCCGCCCGCGACACTGGCTGGGCCTGTGCGTCGAGGCGGCTATTCCTCTGCTGTGCGCTCCGCTCGCTGCGTGTCTCCTCTCGCTCTCGCTGCTCGCTGTGTGTTAACGCGCGTCGTCGAAATGGCAGATCAGGCGGCTACGAACGAGACTGCTGCGGCACCCGCCGCCACCGGCACTACGAAGAAGGCAAAGTCTGCGTCGTCTGCGAAGAAGCCGCGCGCCAAGCCTGCGCACCCGCGCACCTCTGAGATGGTGACGGCCGCCATCAAGAGTCTGAAGGAGCGCGGCGGATCGTCGCTGCAGGCGATCAAGAAGTACATTGCCGCGCACTACAAGCTGGACGCGGAGA